>NC_092335.1:436552500-436852500 GCF_046630445.1 Rutidosis leptorrhynchoides | reverse complement strand
TTTGATACCTACAGATCTAACTTCAGGTTGATTAGGACACCTTAACTTGTAGAATATGGTAAAGCATAGTTCTAATAATATCTATTTGTGAAATTGAATTATATATTTAGAATAATAATGTTGGGAATATTGTTTGTAGGTTGTTGAAGAGAATATGGGAGTAGCACATGAGAAGCTCATATAAAAATAGACTATTTTTACTTGAAGAAATTTGGGTACAAGAAACTTGTTCTCAAGTTACAAGTTTGTTGACGGACCTTAAGGTACTACTATGTTAAGGTATTACTCCGTTAAGGTACTATTTGTTTATATGATCTGATGTGCGTTTAGTCTCTCTTTCAAGTACGATGATTTACTCTCGGCCAAGTTTAGCTTGTTGAATATAGTTACTGCTTGCTACAGTGACCATATGTGTTCCATTATATCTTAGAACTATATTGATACTCAAACAACTAAATATGGATACATAGATTTTAGATATATTAGTTACTGTGACAATTAAACACTGTTTGTTGAGAAATATGTATCAATAAGGATCTTGAAAACTGGGATACCTTGTTCGATTGCTTCTATAGAATTGAAGATTTACAAACTTGTTACAGTACATATTTGACATATCAATATATCATAACCTTTTTTCACATATTGGTACATATTTGTACAGTTATTATTTTAGCCCATTCCAAAAATATGGCATTTTGTCAAGTTTTTATCAGTTAATTCTATTTATAACTCGTAGGTTGGTAAGGGTCACTTATTTGCTATTTAAATTTCTTGCAATGAACTTGCCTTATTCAGAAAGGAGATAAATGATACAGTTGAAAGGTGACATTTATTTCATCATTTTTGATCAGGTATATTATGATCAAGTTGTGATCATTTTTACAACTTAATCTATTACTTCTCATTTTTACATCCTATCTTTGAAAATCCATAAATCTTTATAGCTAAAAGACTAATGTGATTGATCATCTTAATATATTAGGTGAAAGGGAAACTCGTTGAGGTGTGTTAGAAGTGGAGTTGAGGCATGTTTTGCACTTGGGATTATATATCTACTAGTTAGTTTTTAACCATATTTGATATTTAAACATACTTATTGGATTATGGTCTTGTTTTTTAGCTGAAGAATTTTGTAAATGCTTTTTTTAGTTTATACATCGTGATGCAAATTGGTTTTAGTAACAACATTGAATTTGTTTAATTTATAATTACAGTCATATTTTGGTTTGTGTTGTTCTCGTTTCAAGATCAAAATAGGGCGATTTTCAATTGAATTTTGCAGGTATATAATCAAAAGAGCTTCTAAATAAGAACTTTAAAAAGACCGGTTGAGATAATAAAAAGACATGTTCACGGGGGTCTAATTAAATATTTAAAAGGAGCTAAAAGTAACAACAATCAGTCTAATTAAGAACATTAAGAGCGGTTCTAAACCACGTCTACATAACTATAAGCAATTAGACCTGTGCTATCTAGACGTGTTCAAAAACACGTCTAAATAAGCTTTTCAACACGTCTATTTGACATTTTTTGTAGTAGTGGTTTAAACTTGTAATCACTAGAACATAGTTTAGTTAATTCTAAACTTGTTCGCAAATAAAGTTAATCCTTCTAACTAGACTTTTAAAATCAACTAAACACATGTTCTATATCTATATGATATGCAAACTTAATGATTTAAAACCCGGAAACACGATAAACACCATAAAACTGGATATACGCCGTCGTAGTAAAACCGGGGGCTGTTTTGGTTGGGATAATTAAAAGCTAAGAAGAACTTTGATTTAAAAGCTATACTTCTGGAAAAATGATTTTTCTTATGAACATGAAACTATATCCAAAAATCATGGTTAAACTCAAAGTGAAAGTATGTTTTTCAAAATGGTCATCAAGATGTCGTTCTTTCGACGGAAATGACTACCTCTTTCAAAAATGACTTGTAACTTGTATTTCCGACTATAAACTTATACTTTTTCTATTTAGATTCATAAATTTAAGTTCAATACGAAACCGTGGCCACTGGAATCACTCAAAACGGATTAGAAACGAAGAAATGGCGAGTAAAACAAGATTGATAAAAACTACTCATTTTACCTACGTGAAATTTGGTAACAAATCTATTCCAACCATAACTTAATCAACTTGTATTGTATATTATGTAATCTTGAGATACCATAGACACGTATACAATGTTTCGACCTATCATGTGGACACATCTATATATATTTCGGAACAACCATAGACACTCTATATGTGAATGTTGGAGTTAGCTATACAGGGTTGAGGTTGATTCCAAAATATATATAGTTTGAGTTGTGATCAATACTGAGATACGTATACACTGGGTCGTGGATTGATTCAAGATAATATTTATCGATTTATTTCTATACATCTAACTGTGGACAACTAGTTGTAGGTTACTAACGAGGACAGCTGGCTTAATAAACTTAAAACATTAAAATGTATTAAAAGTATTGTAAATATATTTTAAACATACTTTGATATATATGTATATATTGTTATAGGTTCGTGAATCAACCAGTGGCCAAGTCTTACTTCCCGACGAAGTAAAAAATCTGTGAAAGTGAGTTATAGTCCCACTTTTAAAATCTAATATTTTTGGGATGAGAATACATGCAGGTTTTATAAATGATTTACAAAATAGACACAAGTACGTGAAACTACATTATATGGTTGAATTATCGAAATCGAATATGCCCCTTTTTATTAAGTCTGGTAATCTAAGAATTAGGGAACAGACACCCTAATTGACGCGAATCCTAAAGATAGATCTATTGGGCCTAACAAACCCCATCCAAAGTACCGGATGCTTTAGTACTTCGAAATTTATATCATATCCGAAGGGTGTCCCGGAATGATGGGGATATTCTTATATATGCATCTTGTTAATGTCGGTTACCAGGTGTTTACCATATGAATGATTTTTATCTCTATGTATGGGATGTGTATTGAAATATGAAATCTTGTGGTCTATTGTTACGATTTGATATATATAGGTTAAACCTATAACTCACCAACATTTTTGTTGACGTTTAAAGCATGTTTATTCTCAGGTGAATACTAAGAGCTTCCGCTGTTGCATACTAAAATAAGGACAAGATTTGGAGTCCATGTTTGTATGATATTGTGTAAAAACTGCATTCAAGAAACTGATTTCGATGTAACATATTTGTATTGTAAACCATTATATAATGGTCGTGTGTAAACAGGATATTTTAGATTATCATTATTTGATAATCTACGTAAAGCTTTTTAAACCTTTATTTATGAAATAAAGGTTATGGTTTGTTTTAAAAATGAATGCAGTCTTTGAAAAAACGTCTCATATAGAGGTCAAAACCTCGCAATGAAATCAATTAATATGGAACGTTTTTAATCAATCAGAACGGGACATTTCAATTATAACCGACGGGTTGTCGTAGTAGAAGGAGAAGGATTGAATGATTTTCGTCTATTGATATAATTGCTTGTTATAATGAAGATGGTCAACAGAAGGTACCAATTAAGAACAGAAAATTGAGTAAAGAATAAAAAGGAGAAAGAAGCTGCTAACTAATTTTGGCTACATCTGTTTGATTTCAAATCTTAGTACAGAAATTGGAGACAAGAATCAAATTAGAAAAAGTGTGATGGTGAGATGAAACAGAATACCAAATCTCTGTATTTGTTTGTATATTTAATCGTATATTCTTATATATATTTATAATCTTTAAATGTAAATGTAAATGTAACTGTATATATATAAGTTTATACATCTGTATTTATGTATACGTATTTATATATCTGTATTTGGTATATGTATAAGTATTTAATTATAATTTATATATAATTTCATAAATTTGTTATTATATCTGTATTTATATTATTAGATTATAATTAACTTTATTAATAATATAAATATAATAATAATTCACTTAATAATAATACAAGTTTTTAATATTAGTTATAATAATTATTATTACTAATGATGATTATAATGGTTACTATAAAATGTATAACAATATTATTATTAATAACAATAATACTAATGATAAAAATGCTAATATTATTAATAATAACAATAATATCAATAATAACAATACTAGTAATAATGATATTAATATTATTCATGATTCATGATAATATAAACAACTTAAATGTATTATCTTTCAATAATATAACTAATACTGATTTTTAAATGTTAATATTAACATTAATAAAATTAATGAAAGTACTAATAATATTAGTATTATATTTTTAACTCGTAATCAAACTGATCATATTAATATTACCTATTCTTAATTATGTAATATGTAATATCATATATCGAATATTTATTATTCATACATATAATATAATAATAATTATACATTGATATCATATAGATATGCTATTTTAATTATAACTTATTTATTTACATTTTTAATTCCAATAGATTAAAGTGTATTTTATTAATTCAAAATTTATATATATATAGACTTATATATATATATATATATATATATATATATATATATATATATATACCTATTTAATTACACATCATTGTTCGTGAATCGTCGGAAATAGTCACAGGGTAATTTAATATATGAAGTATTTCAAAAATTTTGAGACTCACCTTTACAGACTTTGCTTATCGTGTCGACAAGATATAAAGATTAAGTTTAAATTTGGTCAGAAATTTTCGGATCGTCACAGTACCTACCCGCTAAAGAAATTTCGTCCCGAAATTTGATTGGGATGGTCATGGTTGACAATAAGTATGTTTTCATGACGAAAATGAGTTGATAAATAGAGTTTTATCATCATTGAGTAATATGGATGAAACAATTCATTTAGGTGAAGAGTACGAGTGAAACTATCACGAAAGTGTGAAATGAGTAAATGTATGTTTGTCTTAACCGATGACGTAGTCACGGTTGATTTCCGGAATTCAAGGAATTTTAAAGAAATCTTTGAAATCTAAATAAGATCTGATTCTTCGGGATTTAAGGAAATTAGGATCCTCTTTGGTTAAATACGATAATCTGTTTTAATTGCTTTGTCGAATATTTCACTATAAATTCACCCTCTTCATTTCCTTTATATATTGGAATTCCATCCTTTTGTTTTCTTTTCCCGATTTTAAGTCAATCAATAATGGTCCAGTATTTGTAGATATAAAGTTTGAATGAGCATGACTAATGTTCTAAGAGAGAGATTGTAATAGCACAATCTTGATTGATTAAATTACCAGAATTCAAGAGAAAAGATAGAACTATCAAGAAAATATGTTCTTGATATGGTTAAGGATTAGATCGAATGTAAGAGTCGTGTAACATGACACATGATGACGTTATAGTCTGTGAATCATCACGTTCCATTAGAAACTCAGTATGACTTACTGTAATATAATCACGTTGATCAAGTGTCATTATATTATACTAACTCATGCATCAGTTCCCAACATTTCTTCAAAAATATTCATAATTTAAACTTGAAGGTTTACAGAATATAGAAACTAAACAGTTTCCTTTATGATGTAATACCGATATTGCGAGGAGTTAAAAGATTTTCGATAAGAATAGTTATGAAAATATCTTCAGAAATATCGAGGATATTTATAATGAAAGATATGATGATATCTTAGAATTTTAGAATCAAATTGTGATGAAGAAATTCATTCACAATGATTTAGAGTGATTAAGGAGCAAGGTATTCGCTGAAGATTTCATCAGAATCAGAATCATCAGGATTCTTTATGTACAAGTTTAGTCCTTGTGATTTGTCCATAGTCTCCTTCATAATTTCGCATAATCCGCTTTTTGGTAATAAATTTTCTATTGAGCGTTTTCAACACTCCATTTTTTATCATCATACTTTCGACTGTTAAGGTCGTTTACAGTTTGCTGCTTCCTCAGCATTCTCAACATTCAGAGTATTAATTCGCAGACTGGGTGCTTATCAGAATTTCAGAATGAAAGCTCATAATCCTAAGAGATGAATGTTATATGTATACATATAACTGTTGCTGTAGACATGCTGCGAGATTTCAAAATACTGATTGCTGATTCCCAGTAATTGGCATGACAATTCTTGTTATAAGATGCGGATGAGTAAATGATGGGGTTTCAATAAGTACATATAATGATTTTTCGGAGAGTCTTACTCCAAAGGGTAACGAAGTTGCTAGTACATCTGTTGATGATGTCATGGAATATAAAAGGTTCTCTGGTAACAACAGGGTAATCGTATATATCAGGGTTATAATAAGGCTACTCCGGATGAGAAATCGAAATTGACTTGCTGGAGCTGTGATAGGATTTGCTACTTTGAAAGGGAATCGTAAAGTTATTTTTGCTAATAAATGCCAAAAGATCTGAAGCGGGTACGTGTTAAACTATAACTTTGGTTTTGAGCGTTTTTCGAGTGCATGAATGTGGGTAACATGTGGTTGGATCATCATCTCGACGATTCATTATTTGAAGTGTCTTCAGGAATTTTGAGGGATTTGAACATAGATTGTAATCGTTAATATTCATCTGATGTTCTAGGATTTTTGAATGATATAAATACTTTTCTGGGTTCTATGAATAGAAATGATGTTCTAGCACAGTTTTGAAGTCAAAGTATGGCTTCGAAAGATGTAGGAATCTAAAAGTGATGTCTTCTGTTAAATCTTGACTTGGATTTTGATTTGTCAAAATCAGAATATGTAATCTAATTTGGATGCGAATGGTTGTTTTGATTTCTATGAAATAATATATATCATTATGAAAGTAATGAGTATAGTTGATGATTTGTTGAATGGGATCGAAGAATGTAACATATTAATTGTGAATTTATATATATCTCTCGGGTATTACCTACCCGTTAAAAAAAATAATTCACAATTAATATTTTGTACAAAAGAATTTTATTACATTCTTTATAAAAATGTATATTTTCTTCAGATGTAATATAGATTTAATGAGTTAATATTAATTTAAGCTCATTTGATTTACGGTTGAAACTAGAATTGAATAATCCCTAAACTTTAGAAATTACATAACTTTTACGGAGTATTTCTTCAATGTAATTGAAATTATGAATCAATACTTTGTTATTTGTTGATGTATGATGTTTGATTGGTGGAATTCTTGTGAATTTCGCAAGATACGAATGATGTTATCTGAAAAGTTTCGAGTACATCGATGATGAAAGTGTAAAATCAAACATATATTTGAATAATACACTTGATTTATCATGAATTGGAATTTATTGAATTGAGACAGAGATTGTAGTTAACGATGGTTAAGTTGCGGACGAAGGACGTACGTTATTGCATATTAGTAATATGAATTAACCGAGTAGTTAAGATTCACACATAATAGCTTAGTACGGAAAGATTTATTATGGTTTAAAAACTTATATATATATAAGATATACATATAAATCCTTCAGTGGAAATGAGTTAATACTTCATAACTCGTTAATATGACATACTTGTTGTTGATTTGTAATGATGTCCACGATGATTCTTGAACTTGCGGAGTTTCTAATGTTATAGGTGCTGCTGATTCTGATGATACTGACGGCACTGACTGTGAGGGTGATACTATGGTACTGTTGATGCTGTTGGTAAAACAAGTCTAGCTTGTAAATCATGTACCATTCTTGTTAGAATTTCTATTCTTCCTCCTATCATTTTGGTTCATTTATCTGGTTTATGGCTAGGGCTAGAATAGATAATCTCTAAGACTTTAGAGACTACATAATCATCGCAGAATGTTTCTCCTATGAAGTTATGAATCAACACTTCATCGTTTGTTGTTGTTGGTATTCCTTGGTATCTACATAGCGTATGACATTTGTGTTCGTGGGGCAGATTGTAAAGTTGAGGTTTACGACGCGGTTGTGGTTGTGGTTGGTAATGGTACTGTTGGCGTTGATGATGGTGGTACTGGTTATGCTGCTGGTGCTTGTAACCCGAGCGCGAAGCTCGTTGACTTCTTCCATTACACTGGGGTGATTGTCGGTTTGGATGAGTGGATAAATAAAATCTAGAATTTGATGTAGTATATAATTGTGACGAGATACTCTGGAAATGAGAGAGAAAATGGTGTTTCGGACAGGTTCGTCGGTAAGTGCTTCAGGTTCTTCGCCAAGAGGACAATGTGGTGGATGGAAAGGATCGCCTTCTTCTTGTCTCCAATGATCGAGGAGGCTACGAACCCATCAGATGAATTGGGGATGGCTGATTGGTTGATTCATTCTAGTGACGCTGCTTTCGGAGTTCGAGTGAAAATTCATATCAGAATTCGAGGGACTTGAACTAGTGGAGAGTTCCATTTCGTACTATTGAATAAAAGATTTTTCAATATGAAATGATTCCTGGCTATCGGATGGTATTCTAATTACATAGAATATCTATATATATAGAACAAAAGATTTCGTAGATTACAGAGGAATTTATGGCATATGTCAGGCAAATCTACAGTAACAGATACGCTAGGATATGAATTATCAGATACGCTAAGATATGAATTTTGTCTATACACTATTCATGCAATCAATGCAGTAAGATGTGTCTAGACTAGGAATGATAAGCAGGTAATTTTCTAAGGATGATAAGTAGGTAATTTTCCACACGAAATGATAAGCAAAACTTTTGACATGCAGACACGGTCGAAGTCCAGACTCACTAATGCATCTAAACAACTATCAGTTAGACACACTAATGCAAGACCTGGTTCGCTAAGACCACCGCTCTGATACCACATGTAAAGACCCGTCCTAATCCATAAGAACGAATACAACAACATATGATTACATCGCGAGGTATTTGACCTTATATGATACATTTTAAAAACATTGCATTCGTTTTAAAAGACAAACTTTCATTACATCGAAAGTTGACAGGCATGCATACCATTTCATAATATCCATCTATAAATGATCTAATCTGTCATTTACTTAATCATAATCTTTACTGAACTCAACGACTTGAATGCAACGTCTTTTGAAATATGCCATGAATGATTCCAAGTAATATCTTTAAAATGAGCTAATGCACAGCGGAAGTTTTCTTTAATACCTGAGAATAAACATGCTTTAAAGTGTCAACCAAAAGGTTGATGAGTTCATTAGTTTATCATAATCGATCATTTTCATCATTTTAATAGACTACAAGATTTTTATTTTCATTTCTCATAAATATACGTCTCATGCATAGAGACAAAAATCATTCATATGGATTAAACACCTGGTAACCGACATTAACAAGATTCATATAAGAATATCCCCATCATTCCGGGACACCCATCGGACATGATAAAATCGAAGTACTAAAGCATTCCAAATTCTAGAATGGGGGTTGTTAGTTCTCGTAGATCTACCTTTAAGATTCGCATCAATTAGGGGTGCAATAATTCTCAAAATTAGTGATGTTCCCTAATTCTTAGGCTACCAAGCTAAAAGGGGCATATTCGGCTTCGATCATTCAACCATATAATATAGTTTCTATTACTTGTGTCTATTTCGTAAAACATTTATAAAAGCGCATGTATTCTCAGTCCCAAAAATATATATTGCAAAAGCATTTAAAAAAAGAATAATGAAACTCACTATACTGTATTTTGTAGTAAAAATACATATGACGTCATTGAACAAGTGTAGGGTTGACCTCGGATTCACGAACCTATATCAATACTATATATATTAACACATATAATTGTAATCGAACAGATTTATATATTATTATTAGTGATATATTTGTTATATTTAATAATTTATAGGTGTCATAAATAATTTAATTAAATATATCTATTTTATATACATAACATTAAAAGCTTAAATTTTGTTTTTTATACCTTTGAGCAAGGGTACGATAAAACAAGAAACAAGTTTTGGTTGCGGGTCATGGAGTTCAACCGAAAGCATAAGAAAGAAGAGGTCGAGCAGTAGAACTCTTTCGAAACACCAACAATATCAAAGAATAATAGTGATACATGAACGTGTTGATATTGGGCCTCGTATTGGGCTGCTCATTCTGGGTCGTTACTTCAAACATTTAGAGGCTGGGCTTGCTTATTAAATGGGTTGACAAAGTAGAAAAACCAAGAGTGAGGAAAACATCCGTAGCATTCTCATCATATTATCATCATACCAATATTATTCCTAACCTAATCAACTTCATTATCATACCATTAACATCATCACAGCATCGCTTAACTTCATTATCATCTTAATATCGTGACCATCATCATGTCACAGTCGCCATCCCCACTTTCGTCATTCTCCACATAATCAACATCACCATTCATCAATACGCTATATCACCATCATTATTATCGTTTACCAATTCACTGTATTATCATCGTCATTCTATCTCCATCACTATATAAGTCATAAGCAAATCGAGTAGTAATATAATCCAGTTGCACGAACGTCATCAACCATCACTAAAATAATTGGGACTTCGGCCCACAATAGGAATCCAAGGCAATAGGATATAGGCGTATAATTGAGTGGCTCCACAGTAAATTAAAAGTAGCCTTTAATCACCAAGTTGGTGATACTTGTCGACTAAAAGAAAGGGAAAGAAAAGGTGCAACACTTTTTGTCATCAACGTAATATTATTTCAACCACTCCATCATCAACTATCATTATTTTCATTCTACGTACTCCCCTTCATTCCTAACATGAAATACTTGCTGTAAAAATGGAGATAATGACCCAGTCCTACTCCCATCGGCCCAATTAAAAAACCGAAACATAAGCCCAACCAGTAGCCCAATCCATGAACAATAACTGACCCAATTATCAAATAAAATATACGGCTCATGATTAAATAAAATCCACCGACAGTTTGATTGAATTTAGGGTGATGATCAATCGTACAAAAAGAAATTGTGAGTGGGGGTATTGTTTAATAATAGTCGGCCAAAACAGAAAGGTACTAGGGCACTCACTTTGCCTTTATTAATATCATCACCATATTTATATTTAAAATGCTGTGAAAGTTTAGAGAGCAAAGAAAACTTTCACAACTTTACAAGCTGCAACAGAGAAATTGAGAAACGAGCAGCTGCAGCAAGGGTTTGTATGATACGTTCAAACTGAACAGAAAAAAATATGGTTGTAATAGCAAGACTTTTGCAGCAATAGCTGCAGTATTAGTTTGATGGCGGTTGTAGGGATCGAGCACACAGGAATCTGCGAAGGTTAATGGTTGTGGTGTTAAGCCGAAACAACAACCATATTAATTAAAGGTGATCGAGAAGAAATAGTAAGTGGGTTTTCTTTGTTTGGGTTGTTCGATAAATAATATACAAGTAGTGATGATCGAATGAGTGTGATGGTCTAGTGAAGATGATAATCAAAATGGTTGTGTTTGTGGTTTGCGATTGATTTCGAGCAAGTAAAAATTGTGGTAACAAATTTTTGTTATGGTTTGGTGGATTTATGACTACAAAGCAGAAAACAGTCATAGCAACATCAATGATGGTGGTTTACATGGTGATAGAAGGTGATGAAGTGATGATTATAACCGACGGGTTGTCGTAGTAGAAGGAGAAGGATTGAATGATTTCCGTCTATTGATATAATTGCTTGTTATAATGAAGATGGTCAACAGAAGGTTCCAATTAAGAACAGAAAAATGAGTAAAGAATAAAAAGGAGAAAGAAGCTGCTAACTAATTTTGGCTACATCTGTCTGATTTCAAATCTTAGTATAGAAATTGGAGACAAGAATCAAATTAGAAAAAGTGTGATGGTGAGATGAAACAGAATACCAAATCTCTGTATTTTTTTGTATATTTAATCGTATATTCTTATATATATTTATAATCTGTAATGTAAATGTAACTGTATATATATAAGTTTATACATCTGTATCTATGTATACGTATTTATATATCTGTATTTGGTATATGTATAAGTATTTAATTATAATTTATATATAATTTCATAAATATGTTATTATATCCGTATTTATATTATTAGATTATAATTAACTTTATTAATAATATAAATATAATAATAATACAATTAATAATAATGCAAGTTTTTAATATTAGTAATAATAATATTATTACTTATGATGATTATAATGGTTACTATAAAATGTATAACAATATTATTATTAATAACAATAATACTAATGATAAAAATGCTAATATTATTAATAATAACAATAATATCAATAATAACAATACTAGTAATAATGATATTAATATTATTCATGATTCATGATAATATAAACAACTTAAATGTATTATCTTTCAATAATATAACTAATACTGATTTTTAAATGTTAATATTAACATTAATAAAATTAATGAAAGTACTAATAATATTAGTATTATATTTTTAACTCGTAATCAAACTGATCATATTAATATTACCTATTCTTAATTATGTAATATGTAATATCATATATCGAATATTTATTATTCATACATATAATATAATAATAATTACACATTGATATCATATAGATATGCATTTTAATTATAACTTATTTATTTACATTTTTAATTCCAATAGATTAAAGTGTATTTTATTAATTTAAAATTTATATATATATAGACTTATATTTATATATATATATATATATATATATATATATATATATATATATATATATATATATATATATATATATATATATACCTATTTAATTACACACCATTGTTCGTGAATCGTCGGAAATAGTCACAGGGTAATTTAATATATGAAGTATTTCAAAAATTTTGAGACTCACCTTTACAGACTTTGATTATCGTGTCGACAACATAATAAGATTAAGTTTAAATTTGGTCGAAAATTTTCGGATCATCACAGATCACAGTATCACCGGAATGATGTCGTGGCCCCGGGAGTCTAGGGCTGGGTGGAGCTAGAAGCTCCTCTGGATCCTCGTCTCCATCTGAGATGTCCATCATGTCAAGCGCGTGTCTACTGTCTCCAGAAGACGAATCGCCAGTGTCGCCGGAGGGTAGCGGTGAGTCAGCAACAATAGTAGGCGAGGTAGCAGAAGTATCTGAGTCACTCTCGAAGTCAAAGGTCATGGGCGGCATGTCTGACATCTGAACAAGGAAAAATAACTTTTTTCATGTCAGTAATACATATAGCAAGCACGTAATCAGGCACTACAACAGCCTAAGTCGTTTACAGCAGTACATAGCATGGCAATAATAACAGTATCAAACAGAAGTAACATGCAATCAAAAGCAGATAGTAGCATGAAGTAGTGAGAATAAGCAATAGCATACAGCAAGTACACATTACAGTAAAAGTAAGCAGTAGCATGCAGCAAGTTTCACAGAAACAAGTAAACAAGCAAATTGTAGATTAGTCCTATTAGCGAATCCTACTCGGCTCGATCAAGACTCACTAATGCAACCTAATTCCCTACAACCAATGCTCTGATACCAAATGTGACGCCTCGTACAAAATCAACGTGTACAGATCATCAACAACAGGATCATTACAAGGTCAAACACTATATGTTGTTTAAAAGCCAGTTTTGCATTCATGAAAAAGATAACTTCAATTGTTTTATAGAAGATAACATGACATAAAGGTCATTACAAAGCCAATTCAAAATAACATAAGTTGTGAATGCAAGATAAAAGTTCCATGATTGAGACATCTCTAAACAATGCAGCGGAAGTCTAACACAGCAGTCTAACAGCAAGCCTAACAGCAAGGCTAACACATCAGTCTATTACAGCGGAAGCAATAAGCGTCTTAGTTACCTGAGAATAAAACATGCTAAAAATGTCAACACGAATGTTGGTGATCTATAGTTTTAGTAAACAACAATATAATGTAGACTACGAGATTTCGGTTTTCAAAACAGTATGAAAAGTATATGCTTATCAGTGGGCACATGGTAACTAACTTAACGTAAATATAAATATCACCCCCTAAAAGTACACTAGGAGAGTACGTATGTTCTCGAAGAATTAAACACCCGTTAAATGCTAGCGCAACTAGCCCGAGTGAAGATGTCAAACCCTATGGATCCATATCTAAGATTCACGTCTATCGGTTCAAAAACCAATAGTTAAACGTTACCGTGCTAAGGAGAAAGTTTATGCCGTTATATAACCCACACATATGTAAAGTTTAAGTACTCGTGTCAAGTAAGTAAAACATAAAAAGCGTATGTATTCTCAGTCCCAAAAATAGTAAAGTAGAAAAAGGAAGCTATAACTCACAGTGATAAATGCGGTAAAAGTCGATATGAAAAGTATGCAAGTAGTAAGTCGGTCTGAAAGGTCCTCAACCTAAGTCAAAGGTTACTAAGTCAGTGTATTTTCCCAAACGGTTCTAAATTAAATAAATTAAGTCTTAAGTATCATCATCATCATCATCATCATTCATAAAAGATAAAGTAAGTTTTCAACTAGAATAGAGACCGAAACAAAAGGCTGACTTCGGACAGCTGTTACGACCTCTATAAAAACCGAAAAGACGCGTGGTCAGTGGTCAAGGCTCCGTATGTGAGTCCTCTAACCGTTGTCCAATTTTCAGATCCTAACTCAATGTCGATTGACCGTGGCGACGGTTCAAGCGCGAGTAGGTCAGAATTTTCAACACGTCGTTACAAAGGCGTAGTGATTTTCGGAAGGCTATAAATCCTAAACTGTATATCGGATTTAGGCGAGTCTTAAACGAAAAGTCATCTACTAGAAATGAACTATCTGAAAATCAATTTTCCAGAAGTCCCAGGAGTCTGATCAGACCCCGAAAAACAGTAAACAAGTGCTCCGGTGGGTTTCTTGGTGCTTGATGCTCATCACAGATCTCATCCTTGATGCGTGTAAGCTTTAAGTGTGTGATGACCCGGGAATTTCCGACTAAATTTAAACTTAATCTTTATATGATTTCGATACGATAAGCAAAGTATGTAATGTTGAGTCTAGAAAATTTTGAAAACAATGTTCATATATTCAATTGACCTTCGACTGCTCTCGACGATTCACGAACAATTAATTGTAAATAGATATGTGTTTATATATGTAAATAATAATTTGAAATATAACTTGAAGTATTATATGATGTTATTATTAAAATTAACAAAATAAAAATAGGATATTATAATAATTATTATTTAAAATATATTTATATATATAAATAAAGTATATTAAAAATAAAAATTAAACGATTGTAATATTCGTTGATGTTCCGATTGATATTAAGCAAGTTAAATTCAAACTTATATAATTTTAAAATAAAAGGTGATTCAAAAATGGGTTTATTAAATTTTAGGCTTATTAATAATATATTTAGATGTTGTTTGTCAAATTTTAAAATTTTTTATTTTTGCTTGGGAGTTGGGAGTGAATAATTAATGTAATTTTTATTTAATAGTTAATGACAGAATTTTATACCATAATGACTAAAATAAATAAAGGAAGTTAATTTAAAAATATGATATTTTTCTGAACACTTTTATTCGCCACTGATTTCGCATGATACACAGTCCGTGAAAACTGTCGGCATAAGATTACAATTATCAAGATCTCTGATATTTTTAAAGTTATATTATTTAATGATTTAATTCTTCAACTTGTTAGTTTAATATGATATTAATTATAGATAGATGAAAGTGGGATATATTGATTGAATGGATGCATACTGTTTTCGTTCCTTTCTTATAATTTTAAACGGAGTATATAGATGATTGACTAATAGCACATCCCCACATCTCTCTCTTACATATATACAAACAAGATTCCAAATCTCATATATCATCTTTCTGTTTTAAATCACTATCTACCTAATCTAATACTATATATCACTTTTGTAAATTGAGAATTCATCTTTATATCTATATATAAGTGTGTATGTAAATTATCCCATCCTTCATGAACTAGCAAATCAACCATCTCTTTTCCTGTTTCTATTTTTGGTTATCAAGACAAACATACACCCTCATTCGTCGACACCATACAACCACCGGGTGTCACTATAACCCAAACCATCATCGACCTCCACCACAACATCATCTCTACCAAGACCACCGTAAACCATCCAACAAAAAGCCACCAACTACTCGCCGCAATACTTGTTTCTGCTACGGCTGATTCATGTTTCTAGTTAGACGAGCAAACGCCATCCATAGCCACCACCATAACCTATCACCACCCCTAGTTATAATCGTAAGTATTTATCTTCTCCTTCATTGTTATTAGAGCTACTGCAGCTGTTATACCATATGTTATTTTCCTATTCGATCACACACCACACGTATATACGCTTAATTACTAATTTCGTTCCTTGTTTAATCAACACCATCATCTATCATCACCACTGTTCGAACCAACGCAAATCCAGACACAAAACTCATCGAAACCATCCCTCTCATCAATACTCTCTCTTCGTAAATCACCACCAATCGAAACCGACACCCTAAACCCACTTACTGTTTCGTTTATGTATATGACCGGGAACCCTCACCACATCCCTCTCTCCTATCCTTCTTGAAGAACCCATTTAAAACAAACCAATACCCGAAAATGACTATGCTACTGCTCAAATCTTAGACACAGCTAGTGTGTGTATTTTTGTTGCTATCTTAGCTACAACAAGTGCAGCTACTGCTGCTATATTATTTTGCTGTCGAGATCAAACCCAACCACCACCTTATATTTCTTAAATTTTTTCTTTCCGTTGAGTGAACATAAGAACTCAACTACCACCTTCTTTCTACTCCACTGTTCCTGTCCCGTTATGTTTGAACAGCCCAAACTGCAGCTACGTATTCTCCTGTCTCCTGGCACCTGCTAACGCTATTTTTTTTTGTTTGTTCGGACCACAGATCGGGGTAATGGAAGATGAGAAAATTAAATATTTGATAGTTACTTTTTAAGAATTAAAAGAAGAATAGAGGGGGGTCAGGAAAATGACGTGTGTTTTGGAATCCTAGATTTCCATGTACAGCGATTCATTTGTGTTAAACTAATATGGATCATGGATTGGGCCATAGATGAGAATTCAAGTCCATTAACCTTAAACAAACAAGTAACACTTGGATTATGTATACGGATATTATAGGGCTGCCATGTTTTTAATTTCTATTTGGGCCGAACGCTAGTGTTAGGATGAATAGATGATAATATAATGGATTATGATTATGATACGTGAATGATATAAGATGATGATCGATTGGGATGGTAATGATGAGGATGATCACGGTTAGGATTAGGATGTTGGTGAGGTTAAATGATTAACGAATTAGGATATAGTTAATGATGATACAAGAAGACGAGTTTATGATAATGACTCGTGATATTGAAGATGATTATGATGATTCGCGTTTCTGTCTTATGATAATCGATGATGATGTTGATGATAAATGATGAAGACGAATGAAGAAGAAGAAAACATAATAACGGGTTAAAGAAATTTCGATTGTAAATTAAACATAAAAGTAACTCGCAGCTCGATGGTTAGGAGTGTTTGTGATTATCGAGAGGTCCTGGGTTCAAATCCAGGCGACTGCAAATAAATTTCTTTTTACTAAAAGAAGCTGTCTTGGGCCGTGATATTATAAGGGTGTGACTATGGACTTATTTGATTGTTGGGCCGAGATCAATTTAAACAATTGGGCCATTCTTGTATTAAAAGGATTCCCAGTTGGGTTAAATGGAAACTAAACAAAACGGGTTATAAATAAACAAATTGTGTTTAAATTAGAAAAACAACCTTAAAGGAGTGGTTAGGCGTTTGGTCGTTGAGCGGGAGATCACGGGTTCGAGTCCGAGCAGTGGCGTTTCTTTTTAAATGTTTTTTTCTTCAAAGGTTCGTGAATCCAAGGCCAATCCTGCATTGTTCAGTTTCGTCGTATGCATATTTTTACTACAAAATATCGTATTGTGAGTTTCATTATTCCCTTTTTAAATGCTTTTGCAATATATATTTTTGGGACTGAGAATACATGCGCTGCTTTTATAACTATTTTACGAAATAGACACAAGTACTTAAAAACTACATTCTATGGCTGGATTATTAAACCGAATATACCCCTTTTTATTAAGTCTGGTAATCTAAGAATTAGGGAACAGACACCCTAATTGACGCGAACTCTAAAGATAGATCTATCGGGCCCAACAAGCCCCATCCAAAGTACCGGATGCTTTAGTACTTCGAAATTTATATCATGTCCGAAGGAGGATCCCGGAATGATGGGGATATTCTTATATGCATATTGTGAATGTCGGTTACCAGGTGTTCAATCCATATGAATGATTATTTTTGTCTCTATGTATGGGACGTATATTTATGAGAACTGAAAATGAAATTCTTGTGGTCTATTAAAATGACGAAAATGAATATTTATGTTAAACTAATGAACTCACCAACCTTTTGGTTGACACTTTAAAGCATGTTTATTCTCAGGTACGAAAGAAATCTTCCGCTGTGCATTTGCTCATTCTAGAAATATAATTTGAAGTCATTCATGACATATTTCAAAAGACGTTGCATTCGAGTCGTCGAGTTCAACAAGATTATTATCAAGTCATTTATAGTTTAGATATATTATGAAATGGTATGCATGCCGTCAACTTTCGATGTAATGAAAGATTGTCTTTTCAAAAACGAATGCAATGTTTGTAAAATGTATCATATAGAGGTCAAGTACCTCGCGATGTAACCAAATGTAAGATATTCGTCCGGATGGATTAGGACGGGTCCTTTCAGTTGGTATCAGAGCGGTGGTCTTAGCGAACCAGGTCTACATTAGTGTGTATAACTGACAAGTCGTTAGGATGCATTAGTGAGTCTGGACTTCGACCGTGTCTGCATGTCAAAAGTTTTGCTTATCATTTCGTGTCGAAAATTACTTGTTTATCATACTTAAAGTATAGACACGTCTTACAGCCGCTATTGCATAGACAGCGTATAGATAAATTCATATCTTAGCATATCTATTGTTGTTACCTTTTCCTGACAGCTTCCGTAGATTCCTCCATAACTTATGGGATTTTAGTATTATATATGCATATGTAAATTATGTATTGCAAGGTACTAATCTACATCCTATAATCTATTTCTTATCGAAAATTCTTCATCTGATTTTACGGGATGAATCCTTCAACCAGTTCGAGTCCCTCGAATTCCGATAGCTATTCCGATAGTTATTCCGACAGCTATTCCGACGTGGACGTTCACCTAAACTCCGAAAGCAGCGTCACCGGAATGAATCAACTAACCAACCATCCCCAATTCATATGATGAGTTCGTAGTCGACTTAATTAATGGAGACGAGAAGAAGGCAATCTTTTCCATCAACCAAATTCACCTCTTAGTGAAGAACCTGAAGCACTTACCGACGAACCACATCGAAACACCATTTTCACCCTCATTTCCCGAATATCTCACCACGATTATATTCTATCTAAAATTCTAAACCTTATTCATCCATTCGTTTCGACTGACAATCATTCCGGAGTAATACAAGAAGTCTGCGAACTTCACGCCCGAGTTATAGTCTTGGAAAAATATAGTGCAAAATTTACCAGCTTCAGCAACATCACTGGCACCAACAGTACCACCAACATCAATACCAGTACCACCAACAACCCAAGTTTTAACATCACACGCCTCAACATCTCATTATGTACCCCAAGTATAATCATCATTCTACGTATCATTTTACATCATTTATCTTCGTTCGACATGGCAATTATAAAATCTCTAATGTTTTAGAGATTATATATTCTAGTTCTAACGGTAAACCAAATGAGTTTAATATCATATTAACTCAATGAATCCATGATTACATCTGAAGAAAATATATATGTATATATGTTTTTATAAAGATTGTAATTAAAAATTCTTTCGTACAAAGTGTTAATCGTGAAAATATTTTAACGGGTAGGTAATACCCGAGGAATATTCAGATTTCACATTAATAAAGTACACTGTACATTCTTCGAAGCTGATTCAACAGTCGTTTACTATCCTACTTACATCCACCGATATGTGTATCCGTTCACCGCAGAATAACCATTTTTATTCAAATTCATATTTGGATTTTGATTTATCATAATCCAACAAGTGGCATAATGAAGAAAACATTGGACAAAAATAAAATTTGTTAGACAAATAAATTAATTATGAGAAATTTTGTTAGGAATCCACGCTAACTGTTCCAGCTAACTATTCCTAGCTAAATGATTACATTTTATTTATCGCAGTTTATTTATCGCAATTTAATTATCGCAATTTTATTTATCGTCATTTAATTTCTGTTATTTACTGTACGCACTTTATTTATCGTCATTTAAATTCTTTTATTTATTTTACGCACTTTAAATATCGGGACACGTATACAAGGTTTTGACATATCATATCGACACATCTATATATATTATTTGAAATCACCATAGACACTCTATATGCAGTAATGATCGAGTTCTCTATACAGGGTTGAGGTTGATTCTCAAATAATATATATACTTTGAGTTGTGATCGAGTCTGAGATGTATACGGGTCACGATACATATTAATCAATTCGAATATTATATATTAAACTATATATGAATTATTGGACTGTCAACTGTGGACTATCAACTGTGGACTATCAACTGTGGACTGCCGACATTGGACAATTAAAATGAATTAAAATATTGATTATAACATATGAAACTAAAACAATTCTTCAAGTTTGCCACTTGATTTCATCTTAAACCTCATTTGTATCTTGACGATTACAATCCGCGTTCAAACCTTTCATGATTCTTGAAAACACCTCAATCGAGAGGATGAACCAACTCCACATTACCTATGGAAGAAAAGATCGATGCATATTGTTATGCACCTGAAAACACTCGGAACTTGAGTAAACGTTTAACGCGTAGCTGTGCTAATTCCTTTAGCGTTATTATTATCAAAAATAACTTTGCAATCTCTTTCCAAATTAGCCAATTTTGTCACAGCTCCAACAAGTCAAATTCGGCTTTTCGTACGAAACAACCTTATTATAACATTGATATATACGCGTGCTCTTTTATTGTTACCAGGGAACCTTTCATATTCCACCATATTACCATCAGCGTTTAATCATCTAAAACCACAATTTTCCTGAACCCACCTTGGATTAATAACCGATGATTCAGATATCATAGCATTAAATGCAGAGGAAACAGAAAAATAGTAAATGGTCTAAACGACCAAAAGTTTGATGATAAAGAAAGGAGTGTTGGGAACGCTCGATAGGAAATTGGGTATTGAAAAACAAATTGAGCTATCTATGAAGGAGATCAAGGACAAATACAAGGATCATACCATATATTCAAAGAATTCAGGTAATTCTGGATCCGATGAAACCTTTAATGAATATCTTGCTCCGTACTCATGTTAAAATCTTGCGGAAAATCTTTCCCCATCAAACATCGAACTTAGAAATTCCAAAAATATTATCATCAATATCTTCGATATTTCTGAGGATATTTTCATAAATATTCTCGTCCGAAATTATATACCTCCTCGTGCTTCCTGTGTATCATTATATTGAAAACATTCAATAAAAAAAAAGTTAATACCGAAAAGCGGATTATGCAAAACTATGAAGGAAGCCGTGGACAAATCACAAAGAATAAGTTTGGCTTCAAAGAATCCAAATGATTCTGTTTTTGATGAAGTCTTTAGCGAATACCTTGCTTCCGAATCTAAACCCTTACGGATAAATCTTCTTTATCATCCATCGATATCATAAATTCCAAGATATCATCGTATCTTTCATTATAAATATCCTCCATATTTCTGAAGATATTTTCATAACTATTCTTATCTGAAATCATTAATCTCTTCCTGATATCAGTGTTACATCATATAGAAACTGTTAGTTTCTATATTCTGTAAACTTTCGAGCTTAAAATATGAATGTTATTGAAGTAATGTTGGGAACTGATGCATGAATTAGTATAATATAATGACACTTGATCAACGTGATTATATTACAGTAAGTCATGCTGAGTTTCTAAATGGAACGTGATGATTCACAGATCATAACGTCATCATGTGCCATGTTACATAACTCTTTCATCCTACTTAACTCCGGAACAAATCAAGAAAATGAATTCTTGATGGTTCTATCTTCCGTGATGTTGATAAATTTGAAAATCAAATCGTGCTATCACGTTCCTTCCTGCTTAGAACATTATAATCATTTGAGACTCTATATCTACAAATTCTGGACCATTAATCGCTTGACTTGAACTCGGGAAGAGAAAATAAAAGCATAGAGCTTTGAAATATAAGGGAGAATATAAAGCCCGATAACAACACATAAATTACAAACCGTGTATATCAATGTTTATCGCAACATAAAGACACGGGAGAATTAAAAACATTATAATCCCGAGGGCGAAGTAGAAGAAAGCACACTCCTCTGGTGGAAGTTGGAAAAGAAGAACGATCATTGCGATAGTTAGAATAAGAACAAGGATCAGAACAGGGTTAAGCATTTTCATAAATCTTTTGAATTTGGGAATTGAGTATAGAAGTGGTGAAAACAAATAGAATGGAAAAGGGTAAATTTATAAAGGGAATATCAGACGTAGTAATCGGGGAAGATCACCGTATTTAATTAAAAGAGATCTTAATTTCCATAAATCCCGAAGAATCAGATCTTATAGATCTTCAAGATTTTCTTTTAAATCCCTTGAATTTCGAAATTCAATCGCGACTACGTCAAAAGTTATAGAAAATCTCCATTTATTCATCTCGATCTTTTGTGATAGCTTCATTCGTGCTCTTCGAATAATCGAATTATTTTATCTGTATTATTCAATAATGATAAAACTCTATTTATCAGCTCATATTCGTTAGGAAAACATATTTATTGTTAGCCATGACAACCTCACTCAAATTTCGGGACGAAATTTCTTTAACGGGTAGGTACTGTGATGACCCGGGAATTTCCGACTAAATTTAAACTTAATCTTTATATGATTTCGATACGATAAGCAAAGTATGTAATGTTGAGTCTAGAAAATTTTGAAAACAATGTTCATATATTCAATTGACCTTCGACTACTCTCAACGATTCACGAACAATTAATTGTAAATAGATATGTGTTTATATATGTAAATAATAATTTGAAATATAACTTGAAGTATTATATGATGTTATTATTAAAATTAACAAAATAAAAATAGGATATTATAATAATTATTATTTAAAATATATTTATATATATAAATAAAGTATATTAAAAATAAAAATTAAACGATTGTAATATTCGTTGATGTTCCGATTGATATTAAGCAAGTTAAATTCAAACTTATATAATTTTAAAATAAAAGGTGATTTGAAAATGGGTTTATTAAATTTTAGGCTTATTAATAATATATTTAGATGTTGTTTGTCAAATTTTAAAATTTTTTATTTTTGCTTGGGAGTTGGGAGTGAATAATTAATGTAATTTTTATTTAATAGTTAATGACTGAATTTTATACCATAATGACTAAAATAAATAAAGGAAGTTAATTTAAAAATATGGTATTTTTCTGAACACTTTTATTCGCCACTGATTTCGCATGATACACAGTCCGTGAAAACTGTCGGCATAAGATTACAATTATCACGATCTCTGATATTTTTAAAGTTATATTATTTAATGATTTAATTCTTCAACTTGTTAGTTTAATATGATATTAATTATAGATAGATGAAAGTGGGATATATTGATTGAATGGATGCATACTGTTTTTGTTCCTTTCTTATAATTTTAAAAGGAGTATATAGATGATTGACTAATAGCACATCCCCACATCTCTCTCTTACATATATACAAACAAGATTCCAAATCTCATATATCATCTTTCTGTTTTAAATCACTATCTACCTAATCTAATACTATATATCACTTTTGTAAATTGAGAATTCATCTTTATATCTATATATAAGTGTGTATGTAAAGTATCCCATCCTTCATGAACTAGCAAATCAACCATCTCTTTTCCTATTTCTATTTTTGGTTATCAAGACAAACATACACCCTCATTCGTCGACACCATACAACCACCAAGTGTCACCATAACCCAAACTATCATCGACCTCCACCACAACATCATCTCTACCAAGACCACCGTAAACCATCCAACAAAAAGCCACCAACTACTCGCTGCAATATTTGTTTCTGCTACGGCTGATTCATGTTTCTTGTTAGACGAGCAAACGCCATCCATAGCCACCACCATAACCTATCACCACCCCTAGTTATAATCGTAAGTATTTATCTTCTCCTTCGTTGTTATTAGAGCTACTGCAGCTGTTATACCATATGTTATTTTCCTATTCGATCACACACCACACGTATATACGCTTTGAAATGTCCCGTTCTTATTGATTAAAAACGTTCCATATTAATTGATTTCGTTGCGAGGTTTTGACCTCTATATGAGACGTTTTTCAAAGACTGCATTCATTTTTAAAACAAACCATAACCTTTATTTCATAAATAAAGGTTTAAAAAGCTTTACGTAGATTATCAAATAATGATAATCTAAAATATCCTGTTTACACACGACCATTACATAATGGTTTACAATACAAATATGTTACATCGAAATCAGTTTCTTGAATGCAGTTTTTACACAATATCATACAAACATGGACTCCAAATCTTGTCCTTATTTTAGTATGCAACAGCGGAAGCTCTTAATATTCACCTGAGAATAAACATGCTTTAAACGTCAACAAAAATGTTGGTGAGTTATAGGTTTAACCTATATATATCAAATCGTAACAATAGACCACAAGATTTCATATTTCAATACACATCCCATACATAGAGATAAAAATCATTCATATGGTGAACACCTGGTAACCGACAATAACAAGATGCATATATAAGAATATCCCCATCATTCCGGGACACCCTTCGGATATGATATAAATTTCGAAGTACTAAAGCATCCGGTACTTTGGATGGGGTTTGTTAGGCCCAATAGATCTATCTTTAGGATTCGCGTCAATTAGGGTGTCTGTTCCCTAATTCTTAGATTACCAGACTTAATAAAAAGGGGCATATTCGATTTCGATAATTCAACCATAGAATGTAGTTTCACGTACTTGTGTCTATTTTGTAAATCATTTATAAAACCTGCATGTATTCTCATCCCAAAAATATTAGATTTTAAAAGTGGGACTATAACTCACTTTCACAGATTTTTACTTCGTCGAGAAGTAAGACTTGGCCACTGTTGATTCACGAACCTATAACAATATATACATATATATTAAAGTATGTTCAAAATATATTTACAACACTTTTAATATATTTTGATGTTTTAAGTTTATTAAGTCAGCTGTCCTCGTTAGTAACCTACAACTAGTTGTCCACAGTTAGATGTACAGAAATAAATCAATAAATATTATCTTGAATCAATCCACGACCCAGTGTATACGTATCTCAGTATTGATCACAACTCAAACTATATATATTTTGGAATCAACCTCAACCCTGTATAGCTAACTCCAACATTCACATATAGAGTGTCTATGGTTGTTCCGAAATATATATAGATGTGTCGACATGATAGGTCGAAACATTGTATACGTGTCTATGGTATCTCAAGATTACATAATATACAATACAAGTTGATTAAGTTATGGTTGGAATAGATTTGTTACCAATTTTCACGTAGCTAAAATGATAAAAATTATCCAATCTTGTTTTACCCATAACTTCTTCATTTTAAATCCGTTTTGAATGAATCAAATTGCTATGGTTTCATATTGAACTGTATTTTATGAATCTACACAGAAAAAGTATAGGTTTATAGTCGGAAAAATAAGTTACAAGTCGTTTTTGTAAAGGTAGTCATTTCAGTCGAAAGAACGACGTCTAGATGACCATTTTAGAAAACATACTTCCACTTTGAGTTTAACCATAATTTTTGGATATAGTTTCATGTTCATAATAAAAATCATTTTCTCAGAATAACAAGTTTTAAATCAAAGTTTATCATAGTTTTTAATTAACTAACCCAAAACAGCCCGCGGTGTTACTACGACGGCGTAAATCCGGTTTTACGGTGTTTTTCGTGTTTCCAGGTTTTAAATCATTAAGTTAGCATATCATATAGATATAGAACATGTGTTTAGTTAATTTTAAAAGTCAAGTTAGAAGGATTAACTTTTGTTTGCGAACAAGTTTAGAATTAACTAAACTATGTTCTAGTGATTACGAGTTTAAACCTTCGAATAAGATAGTTTTATATATATGAATCGAATGATGTTATGAACATCATTACTACCTCAAGTTTAGTAGGTAAACCTACTGGAAGTGACAAGAAATGATCTAGCTTCAAAGGATCTTGGATGGCTTGAAAGTTCTTGAAGTAGGATCATGACACAAAAACAAGTTCAAGTAAGATTTTTGCTCGAATTAAGATAGTTTATAGTTATAGAAATTGAATCAAAGTTTGAATATGAATATTACCTTGAATAAGAAAGATAACCTACTATATATAACAAAGGTTTCTTGATCTTAGATGATTACTTGGAATGGATTAGAAAGCTTGGAAGTAAATTAGTAAACTTGAAGGGATTTTTGAAGTATTCTTGAAGTGTTCTTCCTATGATGATTATAGCTTGATTCTTGAAGTGATTTTTGATGAAGATGATGATTAACTACTGGAAAAATACGTTCATAATAGTGTGGGTGTGTTGAGAGAGAATTAGAAAGAGATTTGGAAGTGAAATGGAGTGAATGATGAGTGTTAATTGGTGAGTGGTGAGTGGGGTTAAAAGGAGTTCTAGTTAGTTGACTAGCTCATGGTAGAAGTTAAAATTGATTAGTCATACATGACATAATCAAGAGTGGAATCCCATGCTAGTTCCTATTGGTATATACCCATAGTAAGTACGTTTTGAAGCTGTGTATAATACGAGTAAGAATACGACTAGAATTCTTGATGAAAGAAAAGAATGGGAAAGTAACTGTAACCATTTTCGTTAAGTATGAGTGTTTCGATATATGTCTTGAAGTCTTCCAAAAGTATTTTAATACATCTAAATACACTACATGTATATACATTTTAACGGAGTCGTTAAGTCATCGTTAGTCGTTACATGTAAGTGTTGTTTTGAAACCTTTAAGTTAACGATCTCAATTAATGTTGTTAACCCATTGTTTATTATATCTAATGAGATGTTAAATTATTATATTATCATGATATTATGATATATTAATATATCTTAATATGATATATATACATTTAAATGTCGTTACAACGATAATCGTTACATATATGTCTCGTTTAAAAATCATTAAGTTAGTAGTCTTGTTTTTACATATGTAGTTCATTGTTAATATACTTAATGATATGTTTACTTATCATAATATCATGTTAACTATATATATAACCATATATATGTCATCATATAGTTTTTACAAGTTTTAACGTTCGTGAATAACCGGTCAACTTGGGTAGTCAATTGTCTATATGAAACCTATTTCAATTAATCAAGTCTTAACAAGTTTGATTGCTTAACATGTTGGAAACGTTTAATCATGTAAATATCAATCTCAATTAATATATATAAACATGGAAAAGTTCGGGTCACTACAGTACCTACCCGTTAAATAAATTTCGTCCCGAAATTTTAAGCTGTTGAAGGTATTGACGAATCTTCTGGAAATAGATGCGGGTATTTCTTCTTCATCTGATCTTCACGCTCCCAGGTGAACTCGGGTCCTCTACGAGCATTCCATCGAACCTTAACAATTGGTATCTTGTTTTGCTTAAGTCTTTTAACCTCACGATCCATTATTTCGACGGGTTCTTCGATGAATTGAAGTTTTTCGTTGATTTGGATTTCATCTAACGGAATAGTGAGATCTTCTTTAGCAAAACATTTCTTCAAATTCGAGACGTGGAAAGTGTTATGTACAGCCGCGAGTTGTTGAGGTAACTCTAGTCGGTAAGCTACTGGTCCGACACGATCAATAATCTTGAATGGTCCAATATACCTTGGATTTAATTTCCCTCGTTTACCAAATCGAACAACGCCTTTCCAAGGTGCAACTTTAAGCATAACCATCTCTCCAATTTCAAATTCTATATCTTTTCTTTTAATGTCAGCGTAGCTCTTTTGTCGACTTTGGGCAGTTTTCAACCGTTGTTGAATTTGGATGATCTTCTCGGTAGTTTCTTGTATAATCTCCGGACCCGTAATCTGTCTATCCCCCACTTCACTCCAACAAATCGGAGACCTGCACTTTCTACCATAAAGTGCTTCAAACGGCGCCATCTCAATGCTTGAATGGTAGCTGTTGTTGTAGGAAAATTCTGCTAACGGTAGATGTCGATCCCAACTGTTTCCGAAATCAATAACACATGCTCGTAGCATGTCTTCAAGCGTTTGTATCGTCCTTTCGCTCTGCCCATCGGTTTGTGGATGATAGGCAGTACTCATGTCTAGACGAGTTCCTAATGCTTGCTGTAATGTCTGCCAGAATCTTGAAATAAATCTGCCATCCCTATCAGAGATAATAGAGATTGGTATTCCATGTCTGGAGACGACTTCCTTCAAATACAGTCGTGCTAACTTCTCCATCTTGTCATCTTCTCTTATTGGCAGGAAGTGTGCTGATTTGGTGAGACGATCAACTATTACCCAAATAGTATCAAAACCACTTGCAGTCCTTGGCAATTTAGTGATGAAATCCATGGTAATGTTTTCCCATTTCCATTCCGGGATTTCGGGTTGTTGAAGTAGACCTGATGGTTTCTGATGCTCAGCTTTGACCTTAGAACACGTCAAACATTCTCCTACATATTTAGCAACATCGGCTTTCATACCCGGCCACCAAAAATGTTTCTTGAGATCCTTGTACATCTTCCCCGTTCCAGGATGTATTGAGTATCTGGTTTTATGAGCTTCTCTAAGTACCATTTCTCTCATATCTCCAAATTTTGGTACCCAAATCCTTTCAGCCCTATACCGGGTTCCGTCTTCCCGAATATTAAGATGCTTCTCCGATCCTTTGGGTATTTCATCCTTTAAATTTCCTTCTTTTAAAACTCCTTGTTGCGCCTCCTTTATTTGAGTAGTAAGGTTATTATGAATCATTATATTCATGGATTTTACTCGAATGGGTTCTCTGTCCTTCCTGCTCAAGGCATCGGCTACCACATTTGCCTTTCCCGGGTGGTAACGAATCTCAAATTCGTAATCATTCAATAATTCAATCCACCTACGCTGCCTCATATTCAGTTGTTTCTGATTAAATATGTGTTGAAGACTTTTGTGGTCGGTATATATAATACTTTTGACCCCATATAAGTAGTGCCTCCAAGTCTTTAATGCAAAAACAACCGCACCTAATTCCAAATCATGCGTCGTATAATTTTGTTCGTGAATCTTCAATTGTCTAGACGCATAAGCAATCACCTTCGTTCGTTGCATTAATACACAACCGAGACCTTGCTTTGATGCGTCACAATAAATCACAAAATCATCATTCCCTTCAGGCAATGACAATATAGGTGCCGTAGTTAGCTTTTTCTTCAATAACTGAAACGCTTTCTCTTGTTCATCATTCCATTCAAATTTCTTCCCTTTATGCGTTAATGCAGTCAAGGGTTTTGCTATTCTGGAAAAGTCTTGGATGAACCTTCTGTAGTAACCAGCTAGTCCTAAAAACTGGCGTACGTGTTTCGGAGTTTTCGGTGTTTCCCACTTTTCAACAGTTTCTATCTTTGCTGGATCCACCTTAATACCTTCTTTGTTCACTATGTGACCGAGGAATTGAACTTCTTCCAACCAAAATGCACACTTTGAAAACTTAGCGTACAATTCTTCCTTCCTCAATACTTCTAACACCTTTCTCAAATGTTCACCGTGTTCTTGGTCATTCTTTGAGTAAATAAGTATGTCATCAATGAAAACGATGACAAACTTGTCAAGGTATGGTCCACACACTCGGTTCATAAGGTCCATGAACACAGCTGGTGCATTAGTTAAACCAAACGGCATGACCATAAACTCGTAATGACCGTAACGTGTTCTGAAAGCAGTCTTTGGAATATCATCTTCTTTCACCCGCATTTGATGATACCCGGAACGTAAGTCAATCTTTGAATAAACAGACGAGCCTTGTAGTTGATCAAATAAGTCGTCGATTCTCGGTAGTGGGTAGCGGTTCTTGATGGTAAGTTTGTTCAACTCTCGGTAGTCGATACACAACCTGAATGTACCATCTTTCTTCTTGACAAACAAAACAGGAGCTCCCCACGGTGATGTGCTTGGTCGAATGAAACCACGCTCTAAAAGTTCTTGTAATTGGCTTTGCAGTTCTTTCATCTCGCTGGGTGCGAGTCTGTAAGGAGCACGAGCTATTGGTGCAGCTCCTGGTACAAGATCTATTTGAAATTCAACGGATCGATGTGGGGGTAATCCCGGTAATTCTTTCGGAAATACATCGGGAAATTCTTTTGCAATGGGAACATCATTGATGCTCTTTTCTTCAGTTTGTACTTTCTCGACGTGTGCTAGAACAGCATAGCAACCTTTTCTTATTAGTTTTTGTGCCTTCAAATTACTAATAAGATGTAGCTTCGTGTTGCCCTTTTCTCCGTACACCATTAAGGGTTTTCCTTTTTCTCGTATAATGCGAATTGCATTTTTGTAACAGACGATCTCTGCTTTCACTTCTTTCAACCAGTCCATACCGATTATCACATCAAAACTCCCTAACTCTACTGGTATCAAATCAATCTTAAATGTTTCGCTAACCAGTTTAATTTCTCGATTCCGACATATATTATCTGCTGAAATTAATTTACCATTTGCTAATTCGAGTAAAAATTTACTATCCAAAGGCGTCAATGGACAACTTAATTTAGCACAAAAATCTCTACTCATATAGCTTCTATCCGCACCCGAATCAAATAAAACGTAAGCAGATTTATTGTCAATAAGAAACGTACCCGTAACAAGCTCCGGGTCTTCCTGTGCCTCTGCCGCATTAATATTGAAAACTCTTCCACGACCTTGTCCATTCGTGTTCTCCTGGTTCGGGCAATTTCTAATAATGTGGCCCGGTTTTCCACATTTATAACAAACTACATTGGCATAACTTGCTCCGACACTACTTGCTCCGCCATTACTCGTTCCGACACCATTTGTTCCTTTCGTTCTATTAACCCCTGGTCCGTAGACCTCACACTTCGCCGCGCTATGACCATTTCTTTTACACTTGTTGCAAAATTTGGTGCAGAACCCCGAGTGATTCTTTTCACACCTTTGGCATAGCTGCTTCTGATTGTTGTTGTTGTTGCGGTTATTATTGTTGTTAGGATGATTGTTGTAGTTGCTGTTGTTGTTGTTGTTGTTGTTGTTGGGCCGTTTATTGTAGTTGCGATTGTTGGGATAATTGTTGCGATTATTGTTGTAATTGCTGTTGTTGCTGTATTGGCGATTCTTATCACCGTTTTCCTCCCACTTTCTTTTGACTTGCTTCACATTGGCCTCTTCAGCAGTCTGTTCTTTAATTCTTTCTTCAATCTGGTTCACTAGTTTGTGAGCCATTCTACATGCCTGTTGTATGGAGGCGGGCTCGTGTGAACTTATATCTTCTTGGATTCTTTCCGGTAATCCTTTCACAAACGCGTCGATCTTCTCTTCCTCATCTTCGAACGCTCCCGGACACAATAGGCACAATTCTGTGAATCGTCTTTCGTACGTGGTAATATCAAATCCTTGGGTTCGTAACCCTCTAAGTTCTGTCTTGAGCTTATTGACCTCGGTTCTGGGACGGTACTTCTCGTTCATCAAGTGCTTGAATGCTGACCACGGTAGTGCGTACGCATCATCTTGTCCCACTTGCTCTAGATAGGTATTCCACCATGTTAACGCAGAACCTGTGAAGGTATGCGTAGCGTACTTCACTTTGTCCTCTTCAGTACACTTACTTATGGCAAACACCGATTCAACCTTCTCGGTCCACCGTTTCAATCCGATCGGTCCTTCGGTTCCATCAAATTCCAAAGGTTTGCAGGCAGTGAATTCTTTGTAGGTGCATCCTACACGATTTCCTGTACTGCTAGATCCAAGGTTATTGTTGGTATGTAGCGCAGCCTGTACTGCGGCTATGTTTGAAGCTAGAAAAGTACGGAATTCCTCTTCATTCATATTCACGGTGTGTCGAGTAGTCGGTGCCATTTCCTTCAAAATAGTTAAATGGAACAAGTTAATCATACAGAATATTAAGAGTAGTTAATAGTATTTCGTAGCATAATATGAACTCATTTATAAAAGCTTTTTCTTCATATTAGCGTTTTATAAGTTTAAATTCGGGTAGTACCTACCCGTTAAGTTCATACTTAGTAGCTAATATACAATTCAACTACTACAATTCTATATGAAAAACTGATTATAATAATATTTCGCGTTCAAACTTTTATACAATATTTTACAAACTTACAATACCGCTTATTTTACATAAAGCATGAAATATAGCACACAATAACTTTGATACAAGATAGTTGTGAAGATAATTCTAGCTAGAACACAAGTCGTTCAGCAAAGGCAATAAAGACACGTAATTCATACGTCCAGAAACAAGTCATGCATTCTGGTTTTACTAGGACTACTTCCCATCCTTGGTCTTGTGGAACATAACCGTTATGGCCGTTGATAAGACAGCGTGTTGTAACGTCGTCAAAGGGACGAGGGTTACGTAATGACCAACAGTCTCGTAATAACCTAAAAACCTCATTTCTTACCCCAATTACCGACTCCGTCACTTGAGGGAACGTTTTGTTTAATAGTTGTAGCCCGATGTTCTTGTTCTCACTTTGGTGAGAAGCGAACATTACTAACCCGTAAGCATAACATGCTTCTTTATGTTGCATGTTAGCCGCTTTTTCTAAATCACGAAGTCCTATATTTGGATATACTGAGTCAAAATAATTTCTTAACCCGTTGCGTAAAATAGCATTTGGGTTCCCCGCAATATATGCGTCAAAGTAAACACATCGTAACTTATGGATTTCCCAATGTGATATCCCCCATCTTCCGAACGAAAGCCTTTTATAAACCAAATCATTCTTGGAACGTTCTTCGAATGTCTTACAAACTGATCTCGCCTTAAATAGTTGTGCCGAGGAATTCTGACCGACTCTAGACAAGATTTCATCAATCATGTCTCCGGGTAGGTCTCTTAAAATATTGGGTTGTCTATCCATTTTGTGTTTTTATACTGTAAAATAGACAAAAGTTAGATTCATAAAAAAAAATACTTATTAATACAAGCAATTTTTACATATATCATAAAGCATAAGCACACTATATTACATATATTACACCACACGAATACAACTATCTTATTCCGACTCGCTTGTTTCTTCTTCTTCGGTTTTGGTTCGTTTTGCCAAGTTTCTAGGGATATATGATGTTCCCCTAATACGAGCCGTAATTTTCCACATTGGTTTAGAAAAACCTGGTGGTTTAGAGGTTCCCGGGTCATTGTTACAACTTAAGGACTTCGGGGGTTGACGATACATATAAAGTTCATCGGGGTTGGAATTAGATTTCTCTATTTTTATGCCCTTTCCCTTATTATTTTCTTTTGCCTTTTTAAATTCAGTTGGGGTAATTTCTATAACATCATCGGAATTCTCGTCGGAATCCGATTCATCGGAGAATTGGTAATCCTCCCAATATTTTGCTTCCTTGGCGGAAACACCATTGACCATAATTAACCTTGGTCGGTTGGTTGAGGATTCTCTTTTACTTAACCGTTTTATTATTTCCCCCACCGGTTCCGATTCTTCTTCCGGTTCCGATTCTTCTTCCGGTTCTGATTCTTCTTCCGGTTCCGACTCTTCTTCCGGTTCCTCTTCGGGAACTTGTGAATCAGTCCACGAATCATTCCAATTTACATTTGACTCTTCATTATTATTAGGTGAGTCAATGGGACTTGTTCTAGAGGTAGACATCTATCACATAATATCAAACACGTTAAGAGATTAATATATCACATAATATTCATATGTTAAAAATATATAGTTTCCAACAAAAATGTTAAGCAATCATTTTTAAAGAAAACACGGTCGAAGTCCAGAATCACTAATGCATCCTAACAAACTCGATAAGACACACTAATGCAAATTTTCTGGTTCTCTAAAACCTACGCTCTGATACCAACTGAAATGTCCCGTTCTTATTGATTAAAAACGTTCCATATTAATTGATTTCGTTGCGAGGTTTTGACCTCTATATGAGACGTTTTTCAAAGACTGCATTCATTTTTAAAACAAACCATAACCTTTATTTCATAAATAAAGGTTTAAAAAGCTTTACGTAGATTATCAAATAATGATAATCTAAAATATCCTATTTACACACGACCATTACATAATGGTTTACAATACAAATATGTTACATCGAAATCAGTTTCTTGAATGCAGTTTTTACACAATATCATACAAACATGGACTCCAAATCTTGTCCTTATTTTAGTATGCAACAGCGGAAGCTCTTAATATTCACCTGAGAATAAACATGCTTTAAACGTCAACAAAAATGTTGGTGAGTTATAGGTTTAACCTATATATATCAAATCGTAACAATAGACCACAAGATTTCATATTTCAATACACATCCCATACATAGAGATAAAAATCATTCATATGGTGAACACCTGGTAACCGACAATAACAAGATGCATATATAAGAATATCCCCATCATTCCGGGACACCCTTCGGATATGATATAAATTTCGAAGTACTAAAGCATCCGGTACTTTGGATGGGGTTTGTTAGGCCCAATAGATCTATCTTTAGGATTCGCGTCAATTAGGGTGTCTGTTCCCTAATTCTTAGATTACCAGACTTAATAAAAAGGGGCATATTCGATTTCGATAATTCAACCATAGAATGTAGTTTCACGTACTTGTGTCTATTTTGTAAATCATTTATAAAACCTGCATGTATTCTCATCCCAAAAATATTAGATTTTAAAAGTGGGACTATAACTCACTTTCACAGATTTTTACTTCGTCGAGAAGTAAGACTTGGCCACTGTTGATTCACGAACCTATAACAATATATACATATATATTAAAGTATGTTCAAAATATATTTACAACACTTTTAATATATTTTAATGTTTTAAGTTTATTAAGTCAGCTGTCCTCGTTAGTAACCTACAACTAGTTGTCCACAGTTAGATGTACAGAAATAAATCAATAAATATTATCTTGAATCAATCCACGACCCAGTGTATACGTATCTCAGTATTGATCACAACTCAAACTATATATATTTTGGAATCAACCTCAACCCTGTATAGCTAACTCCAACATTCACATATAGAGTGTCTATGGTTGTTCCGAAATATATATAGATGTGTCGACATGATAGGTCGAAACATTGTATACGTGTCTATGGTATCTCAAGATTACATAATATACAATACAAGTTGATTAAGTTATGGTTGGAATAGATTTGTTACCAATTTTCACGTAGCTAAAATGATAAAAATTATCCAATCTTGTTTTACCCATAACTTCTTCATTTTAAATCCGTTTTGAATGAATCAAATTGCTATGGTTTCATATTGAACTGTATTTTATGAATCTACACAGAAAAAGTATAGGTTTATAGTCGGAAAAATAAGTTACAAGTCGTTTTTGTAAAGGTAGTCATTTCAGTCGAAAGAACGACGTCTAGATGACCATTTTAGAAAACATACTTCCACTTTGAGTTTAACCATAATTTTTGGATATAGTTTCATGTTCATAATAAAAATCATTTTCTCAGAATAACAAGTTTTAAATCAAAGTTTATCATAGTTTTTAATTAACTAACCCAAAACAGCCCGCGGTGTTACTACGACGGCGTAAATCCGGTTTTACGGTGTTTTTCGTGTTTCCAGGTTTTAAATCATTAAGTTAGCATATCATATAGATATAGAACATGTGTTTAGTTAATTTTAAAAGTCAAGTTAGAAGGATTAACTTTTGTTTGCGAACAAGTTTAGAATTAACTAAACTATGTTCTAGTGATTACGAGTTTAAACCTTCGAATAAGATAGTTTTATATATATGAATCGAATGATGTTATGAACATCATTACTACCTCAAGTTTAGTAGGTAAACCTACTGGAAGTGACAAGAAATGATCTAGCTTCAAAGGATCTTGGATGGCTTGAAAGTTCTTGAAGTAGGATCATGACACAAAAACAAGTTCAAGTAAGATTTTTGCTCGAATTAAGATAGTTTATAGTTATAGAAATTGAATCAAAGTTTGAATATGAATATTACCTTGAATAAGAAAGATAACCTACTGTATATAACAAAGGTTTCTTGATCTTAGATGATTACTTGGAATGGATTAGAAAGCTTGGAAGTAAATTAGTAAACTTGAAGGGATTTTTGAAGTATTCTTGAAGTGTTCTTCCTATGATGATTATAGCTTGATTCTTGAAGTGATTTTTGATGAAGATGATGATTAACTACTGGAAAAATACGTTCATAATAGTGTGGGTGTGTTGAGAGAGAATTAGAAAGAGATTTGGAAGTGAAATGGAGTGAATGATGAGTGTTAATTGGTGAGTGGTGAGTGGGGTTAAAAGGAGTTCTAGTTAGTTGACTAGCTCATGGTAGAAGTTAAAATTGATTAGTCATACATGACATAATCAAGAGTGGAATCCCATGCTAGTTCCTATTGGTATATACCCATAGTAAGTACGTTTTGAAGCTGTGTATAATACGGGTAAGAATACGACTAGAATTCTTGATGAAAGAAAAGAATGGGAAAGTAACTGTAACCATTTTCGTTAAGTATGAGTGTTTCGATATATGTCTTGAAGTCTTCCAAAAGTATTTTAATACATCTAAATACACTACATGTATATACATTTTAACGGAGTCGTTAAGTCATCGTTAGTCGTTACATGTAAGTGTTGTTTTGAAACCTTTAAGTTAACGATCTCAATTAATGTTGTTAACCCATTATTTATTATATCTAATGAGATGTTAAATTATTATATTATCATGATATTATGATATATTAATATATCTTAATATGATATATATACATTTAAATGTCGTTACAACGATAATCGTTACATATATGTCTCGTTTAAAAATCATTAAGTTAGTAGTCTTGTTTTTACATATGTAGTTCATTGTTAATATACTTAATGATATGTTTACTTATCATAATATCATGTTAACTATATATATAACCATATATATGTCATCATATAGTTTTTACAAGTTTTAACGTTCGTGAATAACCGGTCAACTTGGGTAGTCAATTGTCTATATGAAACCTATTTCAATTAATCAAGTCTTAACAAGTTTGATTGCTTAACATGTTGGAAACGTTTAATCATGTAAATATCAATCTCAATTAATATATATAAACATGGAAAAGTTCGGGTCACTACACGCTTAATTACTAATTTCATTCCTTGTTTAATCAACACCATCATCTATCATCACCACTGTTCGAACCAACGCAAATCCAGACACAAAACTCATCGAAACCATCCCTCTCATCAATACTCTCTCTTCAAAAATCACCACCAATCGAAACCGACACCCTAAACCCACTTACTGTTTCGTTTATGTATATGACCGGGAACCCTCACCACATCCCTCTCTCCTATCCTTCTTGAAGAACCCATTTAAAACAAACCAATACTCAAAAATGACTATGCTACTGCTCGAATCTTAGACACAGCTAGTGTGTGTATTTTTGTTGCTATCTTAGCTACAACAAGTGCAGCTACTGCTGCTATATTATTTTGCTGTCGAGATCAAACCCAACCACCACCTTATATTTCTTAAATTTTTTCTTTCCGTTGAGTGAACATAAGAACTCAACTACCACCTTCTTTCTACTCCGCTGTTCCTGTCCCGTTATGTTTGAACAGCCCAAACTGTAGCTACGTATTCTCCTGTCTCCTGGCACCTGCTAACGCTATTTTTTTTTTGTTTGTTCGGACCACAGATCGGGGTAATGGAAGATGAGAAAATTTAATATTTGATAGTTACTTTTGAAGAATTAAAAGAAGAATAGAGGGGGGTCAGGAAAATGACGTGTGTTTTGGAATCCTAGATTTCCATGTACATCGATTCATTTGTGTTAAACTATTATGGATCATGGATTGGGCCATAGATGAGAATTCAAGTCCATTAACCTTAAACGAACAAGTAACACTTGGATTATGTATACGGATATTATAGGGCTGCCATGTTTTTAATTTCTATTTGGGCCGAACGCTAGTGTTAGGCCAAATAGATGATAATATAATGGATTATGATTATGATACGTGAATGATATAAGATGATGGTCGATTGGGATGGTAATGATGAGGATGATCACGGTTAGGATTAGGATGTTGGTGAGGTTAAATGATTAACGAATTAGGATATAGTTAATGATGATACAAGAAGACGAGTTTATGATAATGACTCGTGATATTGAAGATGATTATGATGATTCGCGTTTCTGTCTTATGATAATCGATGATGATGTTGATGATAAATGATGAAGACGAATGAAGAAGAAGAAAACATAATAACGGGTTAAAGAAATTTCGATTGTAAATTAAACATAAAAGTAACTCGCAGCTCGATGGTTAGGAGTGTTTGTGATTATCGAGAGGTCATGGGTTCAAATCCAGGCGACTGCAAATAAATTTCTTTTTACTAAAAGAAGCTGTCTTGGGCCGTGATATTATAAGGGTGTGACTATGGACTTATTTGATTGTTGGGCCGAGATCAATTTAAACAATTGGGCCATTCTTGTATTAAAAGGATTCCCAGTTGGGTTAAATGGAAACTAAACAAAACGGGTTTTAAATAAACAAATTGTGTTTAAATTAGAAAAACAACCTTAAAGGAGTGGTTAGGCGTTTGGTCGTTGAGCGGGAGATCACGGGTTCGAGTCCGAGCAGTGGCGTTTCTTTTTAAATGCTTGTTTCTTCAAAGGTTCGTGAATCCAAGGCCAATCCTGCATTGTTCAGTTTCGTCGTATGCATATTTTTACTACAAAATATCGTATTGTGAGTTTCATTATTCTCTTTTTAAATGCTTTTGCAATATATATTTTTGGGACTGAGAATACATGCGCTGCTTTTATAACTATTTTACGAAATAGACACAAGTACTTAAAAACTACATTCTATGGCTGGATTATTAAACCGAATATGCCCCTTTTTTTTAAGTCTGGTAATCTAAGAATTAGGGAACAGACACCCTAATTGACGCGAACACTAAAGATAGATCTATCGGGCCCAACAAGCTCCATCCAAAGTACCGGATGCTTTAGTACTTCGAAATTTATATCATGTCCGAAGGAGGATCCCGGAATGATGGGGATATTCTTATATGCATATTGTGAATGTCGGTTACCAGGTGTTCAATCCATATGAATGATTATTTTTGTCTCTATGTATGGGACGTATATTTATGAGAACTGAAAATGAAATTCTTGTGGTCTATTAAAATGACGAAAGTGAATATTTATGTTAAACTAATGAACTCACCAACCTTTTGGTTGACACTTTAAAGCATGTTTATTCTCAGGTACGAAAGAAATCTTCTGCTGTGCATTTGCTCATTCTAGAAATATCATTTGAAGTCATTCATGACATATTTCAAAAGACGTTGCATTCGAGTCGTCGAGTTCAACAAGATTATTATCAAGTCATTTATAGTTTAGATATATTATGAAATGGTATGCATGCCGTCAACTTTCGTTGTAATGAAAGATTGTCTTTTCAAAAATGAATGCAATGTTTGTAAAATGTATCATATAGAGGTCAAGTACCTCGCGATGTAACCAAATGTAAGATATTCGTCCGGATGGATTAGGACGGGTCCTTTCAAAGTGTACAACTCTTTGATGTTTTAGCATCACTTTGACCAAGATTCAACCATCAACACACAATGTCAAGACTAAGAGAGAATACAACTCACTTAAGAGTTTTAGAAGGATGATGAACCAAGGTTATATCATGTTCTTAGTCTTAACACAAATACAAGTTCTATTCACAACTAAAGCTACAAACTTTCATTCAATTAAACAAGCAAGACACATAAATTTGATTCAACAAAGTAATGAAACCCTAAGCTAGAGAGCTTGGATCCTTTAACAAATGATTATGAGATTGCAAAGCTAGAAAGCTTGAATCTTTTATGTCCTTGAAGATCTTAAAAGCAAAAAGTTAGATCTTCAAGTTTCATGAAGACCATAAACACAAGTTTTGATCTTTTAGCAAAAACAAAGTGATCTTAAGCTATAAATCTTAGATCCATCAAAGTAATGAAGATCCAAGCTAGAAAGCTTGAATCTTTTATGTTCTTGAAGATCTTTAAAGCAAAAGGCTGGATCTTCAAGTTTCTTGAAGATCATAAACACAAGTTTTGATCTTTATAACAAAATAAAAAGATCATAAGCTAGAAAACTTAGATCCAACAAAAGTAATGAAGATTCAAAGCTATAAAGCTTGAATCTTTTATGTTCTTGAAAGATTCAAATCAAAGTTTGAATCTACAAGATATAACAAGATCAAAAAGCTAACAAGCTTGATCTTATAAAGATGATGATGATGTTGTGATCTAGAAGAAGAAAAGAAGAAGAAGAAAATTTAAAACTTACACTTTTTAGAGTGAGAAAGACTAGAGAGAAAATTAGAGAGTAAGTGTGTGTAAAATGTGAATGAGATTAAGTGTGAAATGGGTGGAATAAGCTTGGTATTTATAGTGGTGGTGAGGGGTGGTGGCCGTGGGTTTGGAGGGACAAGGGGGACACCTTTTTGCTTTTTGGTTAGTGGTGGTCTAAAGGTGGTGCTTGTTGTTGGGATCCCATGCAACATTTGTGATAATGGTTAACAAAAATGCTAGTATGTTGGCTCTTATAAATGGGTTTTTGTCCTACATCGTAATGGGTCATAATTCATTTAAAATTGGGCTAATTAAATGGTCCAATAGCTAGAGTAGGGTGGGCTTAAGTCCAACAAGGTAGAAAGTCCAACAAGACTAACTAGTGTGCATTAGTAAATTACTAAGCGTAATTAAGCATCCAAAAACCCAAGTAATTGTTATTAGAAAATAACAATTAGTATTACGTAGTCGTAATATTCTAATTACGACAAAGTTAAACGTGTACCAAAACATATAGTTCGTTCTAAACGTCAAGTGGCACTAACGGTCATAAAAGCATTCGGGGATCAAGTTAAGTAACTAAGTACTTAATAGCACGTTCTAAAATATAAACGAAAGTAATCAATATGAAATATGATCCCAGAATATAATCTAACACAGTAGGCACAAATACGCAGTTTCGTGAAAATATAAAGCACAAGTATAAGTCAAAAAAGTTGGGTCGTTACAGTATAGAGCAAGTAGTTTGTTGATGGAGAATACCTAGAATTAGGTTTGGGCACTCTAGTCGAGCGTCTAAGTATAGGAGCAACCAGTATGGTTGAACCGATTTCATTAGTAGCCTCCTCATTACTAGAACTCGCACTATGTTCGAAATTAACACCGTTATCCGAACCATCCCCATCATTGTCAAGATCCGAACCATCACCATTAATCGGCAATTCATTGTTCCCCGAACTCCCACTAGAACCCGCAAGGTCATCAAGAGAAACATCATCATAAATAACATGATCCGGTTTTTGACTCTCCGTTACCGGTTTGCATAGACCGAATCTTCATCAAAGGTAACATCACGCGATCGAATAACTTTTCTAGCTTCATTATCACAACAACGATAGCCCATTTCATCCGAACCATAACCAATGAACGTACAATTCTTTGACTTAGCTTTAAGTTTATCTTTATCAATATCTTTGGTCTTCACATAAACATTACAACCAAAGATTCTAAGATGATCATAACTAACCATTTTACCTAGCCATTCTTCCTCGGGAATTTAGAAACCCAATGGTGTTGAGGGTCCCCTATTAATCAAGTAACCCACCGTATTAACCGCATTCGCCCAAAACATCTTAGGCAAATCGGCATGTAGTCTCATACTCCTAAACCTTTCATTCAACGTATAATTCATACGTTCGACGACCCCATTATGTTACGGTGTCTCCGGTACCATTTTCAACATTCTAATACTAAGCTTTGCACAATGGTCTTTAAACTCAAGACTACCATATTCTCCTCCATTGTCCGACCTTAAGAACTTGACCTTTAAATTTGTCTCATTCTCAACCATAGCTTTCTACTTCACAAAAGTACCAAAAACTTCGAATTTAGCTTTGAGAAATTAAACCCATACCTTTCGAGTGGAGTCGTTAATGTAGGTGACATAATAACGAGAACCTCCATGTGATTCTACATTCGTTGGCTCAAAAACGTCCGTATGAACTAGCTCCAATTTCTTTAACTTTGGTGAATTCCCCGATTTAACAAAAGTCACCTTCTTTTGCTTCCCATAAGTACATGGTTCGCAAAAACCTAGCTCTATCTTTTTCAAATCCAGAATCCTCCCACTCGAACTAAGAACCTTCATACCCTTCTTACCCATATGCCCGAGTCTTCGGTGCCATAGAGTAGAACTAGCCCCAACGTCAACCGTAGCAATCATCGTGTCTTCTTCAAACACCTCAACCATATAAAGAGTTCCCCTTTTATGTCCACGTGCCACGACATTACTACCCTTTCCCACTGGCGATTCTTGAAAGTAACCTCATTACCTTCTTCATCTAATTGACCAACCGAGATTAGCTTCCTTTTTAACTTAGGAGTAAACCTCACGTTCTTCAAAGTCCAATTAGAACTAAGAGTAGTTTCAATACAACATCTCCTATACCTTTAATCTCGAAACCTTTGTTGTTTGCCAATCTAATTTTACCTTGATACGACCGAAAATTCTTTATCGCGCTCTTTGTGGGTGTGGCGTGAAACGAAGCTCTCGAATCCAAGACTCAAGACTCCACCGAACTTTCAATACTATACAATAATGCATCCTTCGTATCTTCCACGGTCAAGTTAACATCTTTAACCGGAGCATTCTTACAATATCTTTGATAATGCCCTTTCTGATTGCAACCCTAATAAATAACATCACTTCGGTCTTTAGATGGATACCTCTTCTTGAACTTCCCTTTACTCTTCTTCACACCGCGACCAACTTTCCTACCACGGTTGTCGGTACTTAACAAAGAACCGGATAATAATTCTCTCAAACTTTTCCTACGAGTGTCTTCACCGAGAAGTAATCCCTAATTCCTTCATACGCAAGCTTATTAGTACCGGTAGAGCTACTAACCGCGGTAACCGTACCCAACCAACTTTTCGGTAATGATGAAAGCAAGATTAGTGCTTTTAGTTCATCATCAAATTTGATTTCAACCGACTCTAATCTTGAAACAAGATTGTTGAATTCGTTGATATGATCCGTTGCACTCATACCTTCCTTCATCTTCGTGTTGAACAATTGTCGCATGAAAAAACCTTATTCGCCGCCGTAGGTTTCTCATACATGTTAGAGAGTGCCTTCAAACAATTAAACGTTATCTTTTCGTTCATAATATTACCAACAACGTTCTTGGCGAGTGCAAGACGCACCGCAACCAAAGCTTGTGATCCAAGAGCATCCAATCGGCATCATTCATGCCTTCGGGTTTGGTCTTCAACAAAGGTTGGTGAAGTTTTTTTTAATACAAGTAGTCTTCTATTTGCATATTCCAAAAGGCAAAGTCTTTGCCATCAAACCGCTCAATCTTCAATTTACCGTCTTTCGCCATCGATCCCAACTCGAACCTTGAGCTCTAGATACCAATTGTAAGGATTATAGGACCCAAACAATAAGATTAATCACCCACTTCGACAAACGAAAGACAATAAAACAAAAAATTAAAGAACGTGATATTTAACGTGGTTATATGTAATCGAATGTCGATTACTTTAATCCACGGACCAACTAAGGAGATTTTATTGATATAATTCGTGCACATTCATGAGGGTTACAATAGGATGCTAATATAGGCCAAACAACTTGGAGAACAAGAAAAATCTTAAATATGGAAACTGCCTGTCAGACGCTAGCGGCGTCGCGCCTATATGGGGCCGCGTCGCGCCTCCAAGGCAAAACTCCGGACATACATTTTCTTCAAACTGATGCTCTGTTCTTGTGTTAGGTCGCGTCGCGCCTTCCAAGGCCGCGGCGCGCCTCATCCCTTGAACTGATTCCTTTGACTTTTGTTTTGATATCCTTCACATCCAACAAAATATCTTTGGTATACAACGGGACATGTGTCGAGTTTATTATTGCTTTTCCGAGTATTTCGGTCCATTTATCGTTATCATCAAACCACTCGAACACCGTCTCATCTTCATCCCCATACGCAAACATGGACACCTCGCAATCCACATTCTGACTTAAATAGTCGAACAAAGTAGATACATAAACGCCGCTAACAACAACATCCAACATATGGACAGTTTCGCCGTTGTGTTGCTTCATATCATCAGTAAAAAACTCACCGACATGAACGTCGAGGTAACAATGTTTGTAAACACCATATTTTTGAAGTGGAATTGTATAAAAATGAGAGTGATATGTGAAATATGAGATTGAAATATGAGAGTAAGTGAAGTTGTATAAAAAATAAGAGTGTTTAGTTATATTTATATTTATATTGGTTAAAAGTAGAAATTTAGAAAATATAAAAACAGAAAAACTATTTAATTATTATTATTATTATTATTATTATATTATTATTATTACTATTACTATTACTATTACTATTATTATTATTATTATTATTATTATTATTATATTATTATTATTATTATTTAATTATTTAATGAGATTGAAAAGAAATATTATTATATCAATATATTTAGTTTTGGACGGAGGGTAGGGAGTATCAACTAATTCTGCCGTTGGGTGACGGACTGAACATTTCAAAACAGTTCGGGTGGCCAAGTCCAAACATTTTGCCTTTTATTGTAACTTCACTTTTATACTGGTGGATAAAATACTCTAAAAATGAGCCAAGTCCAAAACATTTTGCGTTTTCTTATTTTTTTCCCCGTAAAATAAAATAAACTGTCCAAGTGGAGACTTCGTGGAGCACTTTTATTTAAATATTTTAACTTAAAAATTACATATATTTTTCGTTTATTCCAATTGAAAATCATATTTCCCTTTTGTCTCTTGTTCTAACATATACTCTTCCATTGGTTTGTAATTCAAATTCTCTCCAACACCCATTTGGTGAAACGTTCAAAAACATCGAATTTAATCTTAAAACATGTAATCACCTAGTCATCAGTACATTTTGATCTTTCTTGATTTTTCTGTTTCTATATATATAAATAACCCTTTTTTTTCTCATTTCTTTTTCTTGAAGGAACCCGGATATTAATTAAGTTTCTTGATTCTTCAAGATTAATTAACATTTTCTTGGTTTCTTCCACATTTGAAAGAAAAACAAAAAAAAAAACACAATCTTTTGTTGCAACACCCATCAATCCATAGATGTATACAACTCAAAGAAACAGGGATTTACCCTTTGAAATCCAACCAGAAATACAATATTTAAGGCCAAGTATTCATGCAAGAAGGGCAAAAATTGTTGTAAAGTTTCAAGATCTTTATGGGTTTATGGAAGAAGGTAATGTTGATGATGTGAATATATTGAATGATGTGAGGGAAAAAATGAGGGAACAAGGTAAAGTTTGGTGGGCCATGAAAGCTAATAAAGGTGCAAATTGGTATTTACAAACTTATGCATCTTCTGCACTTAGATTTTCTAATTTAGTCAATGGGTTGACCCTAAAAAAGCTAATTAGAAAAGGTATCCCACCAAGTTTAAGGCCTAAGGTATGGTTTTCTTTATCTGGGGCTGCAAAGAAAAAATCTACAGTGCCTGATAGCTATTATGATGATCTAATAGCAGCTGTTGAAGATAAGGTCACCCCTGCCACTAAGCAGATTGATCATGTGAGTCTCAATTGGTTCTTAAATCAATTAAAGTTTGAATCTTTTTGTGTGCCTTAGATCAATTATACCATTTTCATTCTATTGCTTTTCATTTGACCGAATATAAACGGGTAAACGGATAAGGTTTTCTAAGAATGTATGTGGCCTAATAAATTTTACCATTTTCCTTTTATTGGTTTTCATTTGACCGAGTATAAACGGGCAAACAGAAAAAGTTATTTCTGTTCAAGCTACCTGGATAAAAGAAATATGTTTTATTCAGATGTACATGACCTAATTGGGTTATCACTTGACCGTTTCCGACCTCTTTTCCTACAAAGATATGAGATAAGTTGCTAGTGAGTTTTGAACCCGAGACCTTTTTTGCGGATATTGAGACCCCAAACACTTGAGTGTTGGCGAAAATTGGACCCACAAGATGTGTAACATAGAAAAACATCGTTATTTATTTGTCTTGTACGTGCAGGACCTGCCACGAACGTTCCCTGGTCATCCATGGCTAGACACCCCGGAAGGCCATGCTGCAGTAAGACGTGTTCTTGTTGGGTACTCTTTTCGTGATTCAGATGTTGGTTATTGTCAGGTCAGTTTTTTAAATGTTTTCTTCCATTTCAGACATACATACATGTATATGTATATATATACACAATAGGAATAATGGGTAGATGTATTATTGTTGTGACAGAGATGAGAGATGTATTGTTGTAACAACTTGTATGTTCTTTATTGCAGGGTTTGAATTACGTGGCAGCATTATTGCTACTTGTGATGAAAACCGAAGAAGAAGCTTTCTGGATGTTAGCAGTTCTCCTTGAAAACGTATTGGTGAACGATTGCTACACGGATAATTTATCAGGCTGTCATGTTGAACAAAGGGTGTTTAAAGATTTGCTGACCAAAAAATGTCCAAGGTATTATTATCCTTTAAATCTATAATCCATTATTATGTGTAGTCATGACAATATCTTGGATCCTTCTGTGTATTTATAGTTTACGGTTGAAAAATTGCAGGTTATCAGCTCATTTAGAAGCTATAGGGTTCGATGTGTCTCTTGTTGCCACCGAGTGGTTTCTTTGCCTATTTTCTAAGAGCTTGCCTTCAGAGGTATACACTAAACTCACTGTCTGATACAAAGTGCGGATCCAGAAATATTTTTCTACGGAGTAAAATATTTGCTAAAAAAGTTTGAATAAGAATTGCGTAAAACATTGTTAAAACGTAAAAAATTGTAATAAACAACATAATAGCCTAAACCGGGGCTATAATGTCGTTTATTTTATTTTTCGTGTATAATAGTTAGTAACTTCACATTAAAAAAAAAATCTGTCGTCGTGGACTGCGTGAACCCGTCCATGTTGACACAACCTACAAACTAAATGATCCGTTTTCTAAATGTTTTGGATGTGTGGAACTTGTGCAGACGACTATGAGAGTGTGGGATGTTCTCTTTTATGAAGGCGCAAAAATCTTGTTTAACGTAGCTTTGGCTATTTTTAAGGTAAGGAGTTTTTACATGGTTCGGTACTTTTTTCAAAAAAAGAAAAGAAAAAAAAGGTATAACAGAGTTATGACATTGTTGTAGATTAGGGAAGAAGAGTTGTTGATGACATATTCAGTTGGAGATGCAATCAAGATAATACAAGATACCACACATCATCTATTTGATCCTGATGACTTGTTAACTGTAAGTATAAGTTTACACGCGCGCACACGTACACATGTGTTTTTCTTCACCTTATTAGCCATTCATTTATGTCTATAGGTTGCCTTTGAACAAATCAGCTTTATGACAACAAATATATCAAAGCAGAGGAAAAAGCAAGAAACGGCAGTTATGGCAGAACTTGATCAGAGGTTAAGGCGACTAAACACAAGTAAATTAAGTGTCATTAGTTGATGTATGTCACTTAAAGTTGGAAATTGTACTATATATGAAAAATGTCGTTTTGACACTTCACAGAGGGCGATCAAGGGCCCCGTGAATCGGTTTTGTGTGTTTCTGGGAGAGATTTGGGGTGTTGCAATGTAAAACCAAAATGTTTGTTCCAAAGCTTCCAAGTGTGAAATGTAACGAAGTTTTAAATTTTAATTTCAGCTGCAGAAATATATTTTCAGCCCAACATAATAATCATAATATTTCAGATACAGCATATAGCGATTCTGCTTGAATACACAATCAATAAGAATTTGACACTTCTAGGTGTTTGGATATACTTGAAAAAATCGATTATACGGTTTAGTTAACTAGAATCTTGTAATCAAGAGTCAAGAGTAATTGTTTTATAAATTAATGGTGTTTAAATTTGATTAAGGTAATCTCGTATTTTTATTGGTTGCTTGATCTCTATGATCTTCTGATGTACTCAAGAGTCAAGAGTAATTGTGTCTTACGCTGAAAAAAACTGATGAAAAGATATGAATTAACTAACTATATATAAAACTAGATGGAGGTCTAGAGGGCCAATTTCGTTGGGACAAAAAAATAAGTCTCAACAAAATTTTCTTAAAAAATAGCAAAAAGACGAAATTGCTAATGTCATGTTAGCGTCAACATGACGTCAATGGAAACACTATTCCCACCGACCCATTTAGTGGCCTACTGGCCTGATATAAGTAATAGAATAAACCTATACTATATATTTTTTTAATTTATTTATTTTAATCACAGCCTTCAAACTATGGATTCTTGAGGTTCAGTCTCTAAAATATATATCTTCTATTAACACAAACTTAAGTACTTTCTACTTATTATCATGATGCATTATTGCATTGTATATGTATCATCAATTAACAAAGTCTAGACTAAAATAGATGATGTGTACAAGATAAAGTCTTGATTAACTAAACTACACCAATAAATCTAGCCAAAAGCAAAAATTCAAACAAGCTCAAGAGTAACACAAAACAAACAATTAACATAACAGAAGGGAAAACTGCAAGCATAGAATTTCAAATAAATGTTGAAACAGAGAAATTAGGATTATTTAACCTTAATCTCACTCTTTATTAAGAATCAACACAAGTAGGAAAAAAAAAAACAACCCTTTCATTCAACAGCTTATGGCATCAACATTACAATTGAACTTGCCTACATATCACACTAACAAATTGAAACCTTTAGTTTAGGTTTTCTAATGTTTGTTCTATAAAAAAAACCATCGTCTTTTGTCTATTCAGCGGTAGCCCAATCCTTTCGGATGTCAAAGGAATAGCTAATCTCCAAGTAGCACTTGTTATCATCATCAACAAACTGCAAAAACACCATTTGAAGTTTATAATATTTGGACATAATTACTCAGATAGTCCCTGTTGCTCATCTAAATTTGCGGATATAGTCCCTAAATTGTTTTGCATCTGTCGTCCTTGTGGTTTGCAATTTTTGCGTTGATAGTCCCTCGGTCTAAAAATTGTTGATTTTCTCCATTAACTCCCTCACATGTCTGACACATGAGGGTATTTATGTCATTTTCTCTTTGACAGAGGGACTATCCACTCAAAAATTGCAAACCATGAGGACTACCACTGCAAAAAAAGTTTATGTGCAAATTTGGACAAACCACAGGGACTATCCGTGCAATTATTTATAGTATTTGAGACAAAACTTCATTTTGTTATAATTCAGTAGGCTTATAACTACCTTTAGTGGTTTGATTCTTGATGTTATAATTCAGTAGGCCTATAACTACCTTTAGTGGTTTGATTCTTGATGTTATAATTCAGTAGGCTTATAACTACCTTTAGTGATTTGATTCTTGATTTAGAATACTAATAATGAAGTGTAAGAACAAAGATGATAATGGAGAGAAAGAAAGAAACACTTTGTAAGTGTGAGAAATGGTGCAAGTTTAATGCTTGCATTCATGAGTATTTATAGCCTAAAATCTCAATATAAAAATACATACTTTGTGTACCAAAATTGACTATATGTATACACCAAAATTGACTATCCATATCTATATTATTATTATTATTATAACACTCCCCCTTGGATAGCAATTTTATTTTGTTGAAGATCAACTATAAATTACTGCCTCGTTAAAAACCTTGCTAAAGAAAACCCAGTGGGAAAAAACTTTAGCTAAGGGAAAAAGAGTGCAGCATGGAGTTGACTCCCCCTCAAGTAGACATCGCTTCAGCTGTTACATCTTTTGAACATGTCTCATGCCAATGTTATGAACGTGTGTTCTGAAAATAGCAGTTGGAAGTGCTTTCGTGAAAAGACCAGCAGAGTTTTTGCTAGATTGCACATATCTCATTTCAATCTGGTTGTCCTTAATGAGATTTTGAGTGTATGAGAAGAATCTAGGTGGTATGTGTTTTGTTCGGTCACTTTTGATATACCCTTCTTTCATCTGTGCTATGCAAGCTGCATTATCTTCAAAGATAGTTGTTGGACTTTTATCGCGTTCTAGTCCACAAGAATCAGTAATGAGTTGTGTCATTGATCTCAACCAAAAACATTCTCGAGTAGCTTCATGTAATGCAATCACTTCGGCATGATTTGACGATGTAGCAACAAGTGTTTGTTTTTGAGAACGCCATGATATTGCAGTACCTCCATTTAGGAATACATATCCAGTTTGAGATTTAGCTTTATGTGGATCAGATAAATAACCTGCATCTGCATAACCAACCAAATCTTGTTTTGATTCGTTAGAATAAAATAATCCTAAATCAGTAGTTCCTCGAAGGTATCGAAATATGTGTTTGATCCCATTCCAGTGTCTTTTGGTAGGAGCAGAGCTGAACCTTGCCAACAAATTAACTGCAAAAGAAATGTCAGGTCTTGTACAATTTGTAAGATACATAAGAGCTCCAATTGCACTAAGATATGGTACTTCTGGTCCAAGAATGTCTTCTTGATCTTCACATGGACGAAATGGATCAGCTTCAACATTGAGTGATCTAACAACCATAGGAGTACTTAATGGTTTTGCCTTGTCCATATTGAAACGTTTCAAAATCTTTTCAGTATATGTTGTTTGATGTACAAGTAAACCATTAGGCATATGCTCAATTTGTAAACCAAGGCAATACTTGGTTTTTCCGAGATCTTTCATTTCAAATTCTTTCTTTAGAAGTTGAATGGCTTCATGGATCTCTTTATTTGTACCTATGATGTTAAGATCATCAACATAAACAGCTATGATCACATATCCGGATGTTGTTTTCTTAATGAAAACACAAGGGCAAGTAAGATTATTTGTATACCCTTTGCTTATCAAGTAATCACTTAATCGGTTATACCACATACGTCCCGATTGTTTTAACCCATATAAAGATCTTTGTAATTTAATCGAATACATTTCTTTGGGTTTTGCATTTGATGCTTCTGGTACCTTAAATCCTTCAGGTATCTTCATATATATATCACTATCAAGTGATCCATATAGATAAGCAGTCACAACATCCATGAGATGCATTTCTAAATTTTTAGAAACTGCCAGACTGATTAAGTACCTAAAAGTAATTGCATCCATAACAGGAGAATAAGTTTCTTCATAATCAATTCCCGGTCTTTGAGAAAAACCTTGAGCTACAAGTCTAGCTTTATACCTTGTAACTTCATTTTTCTCATTTCTTTTTCGGACAAAAATCCATCTGTATCCTACAGGTTTCACATCTTTAGGAGTGAGAATGATGGATCCGAAAACTTTTCTTTTATTGAGTGATTCTAATTCAGCTCGTATTGCTTCTTTCCATTGAGCCCAATCATGTCTATTTTGACATTCAACCATAGATGTTGGTTCTGGATCATCATCATTATTCATGATGTCATATGCAACATTAAATGAAAATTTCTCATCAAGATTTTTCATTTCATTTCGGTTCCATAATATTTTTGAATATGCATAATTGATTGCAATTTCTGTATTGACATCATCAATCTCCTCTGCAGTAGGAGTACTGATTTGTGGTTCTTCTTGAACACTTTCTTTTACTTCATTATCAGCTGATTTTCTTTTTCGAGGATTTTTATCCTTTGAACCGATTGGTCTTCCACGTTTCTGACGTGGCAAAGATTCATGAGTGACGTTATTGCCAGCTTTTGGAATTTCAATTCGAGCTGGAGTATTTACTGCTGGTATATATGATTTTGTCACCGTTTTTGTATCTGTAAATGCATCAGGCAATTGATTTGCAAGTTCTTGTATATGCATTATCTTTTGAACTTCTGTCTCGCATTCTTTTGTGCGAGGATCAAGATACTTTAATTGAGGTTCACACCATGAAACATCATTTTCTTTATTTTTCATTTCTCCCCCTAATCTAGGGAACAATGTTTCATTAAAATGACAATCAGCAAAACGTGCTGTAAAAACGTCACCTGTCATAGGTTCAATATACCTTAATATTGAAGATGTTTCATATCCAACATATATTCCCAACCTCCTTTGAGGACCCATTTTTGTACGTTGTGGTGTCGCAATTGGAACATACACTGCACAACCAAATGTTCTAAGATGGGAAATATTTGGCTCTTGACCAAAAGCAAGTTGTAGGGGGGAATATTTATGACTTGCACTTGGTCTGATGCGAATCAATGCAGCAGCATGTAAAATTGCATGACCCCATATAGATACAGGGAGTTTTGTTCTCATTATCAATGGTCTAGCGATTAACTGTAAACGTTTAATCAATGACTCGGCTAAACCATTTTGTGTATGCACATGAGCAACAGAATGTTCAACAACAATTCCTATAGACATGCAATAGTCATTAAATGCTTGAGATGTAAATTCACCAGCATTATCAAGTCTCACCCTTTTAATGGTGTAATCAGGAAAATGAGCTCTCAATTTAATAATTTGGGCAAGAAATTTTGCAAATGCCACATTACGGCTTGATAACAGACAAACATGAGACCATCTGCTAGATGCGTCTATTAGAACCATGAAATATCTAAATGGTCCACATGGTGGATGAATTGGTCCACATATATCACCTTGAATTCTTTCAAGAAACATTGGTGATTCTTTCTCAACCTTAAGTGGTGAGGGTCTAGTTATCAATTTTCCAAGAGAGCAAGATGTACATGGAACCATTGTATCATGATGGATTTTTCTATCCTTTAGTGGATGTCCATGAGTACATTCAATAATCCTTTTCATCATTGTTGATCCTGGATGGCCTAATCTGTTATGCCATAAACTGAATACACCAGGATCAATATATTTTTCGTTAACTACCATATGTATTTCTGGTACATTTATATGTGTATAATGTAATCCAGAACTAAGTCTTGGCAGTTTTTCAACCACATGACTCTTGTCAGTGATACTTAAATATTTCTCATTTTCTGTTGTCACTGACTGATAATCATACCCGTTAAGGTATATGTCGGAGAAACTCAATAAATTTCTGCTTGACTTGGGAGAAAATAAGGCATCATTTATTAAAAATTTTGTACCATTTGGTAGTATGAAATTTGCCTTTCCTATCCCTTTTATCAAGTTAGCAGGTCCTGATATTTTATGTATAGTTCCTTCCGTTGGTTTTAGATCAATAAAATATTTCTCGGATTTAAGTATAGTGTGTGTAGTTCCACTGTCTGCTATACAGAGATCTCCACCACTTGATTGATGTTGTATTCCAGCAAAATTCATATTGAACTTTATATATAAGAAATAAATAGTGAGTACATTAATATTACACAATATTTTAAACGCAAATAGATAGTACTGAAACATTTAGCAAACATAATGACAAAGACAGACGATATTAAATCGTTTATTTTTCAAAAGACACACAACTTAAACATTCAAGAAATCTTCATATAAATCAGATGGTTTCTCAGTGACTGTTGGATCAATATTATCCACAAAATTTACTTCCTTTTCTTTACCTTTCAGCGAATCCTGATACATCTTAACAAGATGTTTAGATGTTCGGCAAGTATTAGCCCAGTGGCCCATTCTACCACATCTGTAGCAAGATTCTTCAGAATTTTTAGAAGAATTTTCTTCAACATCTTGTTTAATGGGCTTGTTTTGTGGTTGATATTTATATTTTCGTGGATTACTATTTCTTTGACCACCACGGCCACGACCACGACCACGTCCACGCCCATTACCATTACCATAAGGATGGTTTCTACCATAGTTATGGCTTTTGGCATGATGATGGTGATGGTTATTATAACCACGACCTTGCCCGCGTCCTTGTCCCTGTTTATAATTATTTGCAGTATTTGCTTCAGGGATTGCAAGTGTACCAGTAGGACGGGATTGCTGATTTTTCATTAATAGCTCATCATTTTGCTCTGCAACTAAGAGATATGAATTAAGTTCAGGATATGTTTTGAACTTTAGCATTCTCAAATTTCTTTGCACTGTGATGTTTGCAGCATTCATTGTGGAGAAAGTTTTCTCCATCATGTCTGCATCACTAATTTCATGTCCACAGAATTTAAGTTGTGAACATGTATTATACAGAGCTGAGCTGTATTCATTTACTTTCTTAAAGTCTTGGAACCTTAATGTTCTCCATTGTTCCATTGCAGCTGGAAGTAAAATTTCTCTTTGATTATTGAATCTGCTTTTGAGACCTTCCCATAAAACATGGGGATCTTCTACAGTCACATAATTATTTTGTAAGCATTCATCAATATGTTGATGAATAAAGCAACATGCCGTAGCTTGTTCTTTTTCAGAACAAGTGTTGTTTTCATTTATGGTTTCAAGAATGCCCATTGATTTAAGATGCATTTTTACTTTTATAACCCATGGCATGTAGTTGTTTCCAGTTGATTCTAAAAGAGTAAATTTAAGCTTTTCCAGATTCGACATTTTCTATTATCAAAAATTAAAACAAACATCATGATAAATTAGAGTCAATTTATATTCATAAGTATATAAACATTAAACATAAATTTAATATAACATAAATGATAAGTAGGTGACAGTGTCGACCATGTGTAAGCAATCATAAATAAATGTTATATAACAAAAATATAAATATTAGTAAACATAAATGAAAAATTTGGCGACAGTGTCGACCATATATTTTTTCAGGTGGTATAACCGACCTATATCATTCTGGTGGTATAACCGACCATATATCATTTTGGTGGTATAACCGACCATATATCATTTTGGTGGTATAACCGACCATATATCATTTTGGTGGCAGAGCCAACCATATTTAGTATTAAGATTATCGTGCTGATAACGTGTTATAATTCAGTAGGCTTATAACTACCTTTAGTGGTTTGATTCTTGATGTTATAATTCAGTAGGCTTATAACTACCTTTAGTGGTTTGATTCTTGATGTTATAATTCAGTAGGCTTATAACTACCTTTAGTGATTTGATTCTTGATTTAGAATACTAATAATGAAGTGTAAGAACAAAGATGATAATGGAGAGAAAGAAAGAAACACTTTGTAAGTGTGAGAAATGGTGCAAGTTTAATGCTTGCATTCATGAGTATTTATAGCCTAAAATCTCAATATAAAAATACATACTTTGTGTACCAAAATTGACTATATGTATACACCAAAATTGACTATCCATATCTATATTATTATTATTATTATAACACATTTTACCTTTGTTTTAGCAGAGTATGAGCCTCTTGCAAAATAGCCAGAAGGGGTTGTGTCCTCGGGCATCTCATACGTGTACGGTTCGGGCTGTGGACTAAAGGTTCCAAGCATCTCTTTTGTGTTATCCACTACAAACATAATAAAAAAAGTTAACTAATAATGATACCGCAACCCGCAGGCGCACCGCGAATGTATGCGGACAATCACTATTGTGCGTATGCGTGTTCTTGTGTGCGGTATGCGGCGTGCGAATGCCTTTGTTCCCGGTACGGCGGTTGCTTAGCTGTCAAGTAGATATCTTTTCCATAATTATATCCGTGATTCGGGGGAGTCAGTTATGGATGAGATTATGATGATCTGGGACGATTCAAGAATTAGGGTTTGCCTATAAATACAAACCCTGATCATCGTTTACCGGACACAGCACATTACGTAACCATCGCATACGATACACATTACGTAAAATAGCATCATTCAGCATCTTTTCAAGGTTAACAGGTTAGTCTTTTGTAAGCTAGTACCTACGACCTTATTTGGGGCCTTCCGATCAGCGACCGCTATCGAAGGTGGACTTAATCACTTGGCCACCCCGCCGACATCATCATGTCGGCCAGGGTTATTCACGGTAGCCGGACCGGAGAGCCACGTTCTAAGATCCTTAAACCCCTCTTCACGTATTGAGCAGGCATATTAAACCGCTCGGTTAAAATATGCATGATCAAGTGGTGCTTTCATTGAGAGTCGAATTAATTCAAGACTGTTTAATTGCTTTTTCTTTTAAGGTTTTGAATTGTATGACTCGTTATTTACAAAATTTTTGAATTTTTTCTTTAACAGTATCATGACTTCCGAGGAATCATCGGAACATACCCAAACAGATGTTCAGAACGCACCGTCTGGTAGTCAACATACACCGGTTATGACTACGGAGGCCGCTACTCAGGCGGGATACACGATATACCCTCCACCTATATCCGGCGAACCCTTTCAGAGGTACAAGCCGATATATTCAGACGGGGTCACACCGCCAAGAGCAAACTCACCAGTCACAACCACGCGGCTGGACTTTTCGTCAGTGGATCCAAGGGTCATCTTTGCAGGCGTTGGCGGTGGAACAACGGGGCCGCATGTGGTTTGCTGCGGCCAGGTACCTATTTACAGTACCACTGTTTCAATACCTCTGCATACGCAGAGCATTCAGCAGAATTCGTCATTTACACCGTTGCAACCTTGGCAACCACCGCGCCCAGTTTCACAATTTTTAACTCCTGCGGATGCGCAGGCGTTACTTAATAGTTGGGGATTTGGGGTCATCCCAGATGCGAACTCTCATTGGGCGCCGATAACAGCGCAGCAGCAAAGCACAGCGCATACAGTTGGGCTTTTAAGTGTGTATCCTCAAGTTTCGCAGATATCTGCGCCACAGGTTTCGCTTCCTTTACAGCCACCTGTGTACTCTGCGTCTTCAAGTTATCCCTCTTTTCCAACGCAGCAGCCTTGGTCATATCCGCGGACGCAGGGTCAACCTTGGCAAAATGTTCAAGGGCAGGCAAATCTTGCAAGTCAATTCATGCAGGCCGCACCTCCCGATATGGTTCACTTATTTTCACAACCTGACTTTGTTCAGGACATGATGAAGCGTTTCTTTGCAAATTTGAAAGGGGATCCTGTTAAACCACCCTTCGAGCTACCGACTACCTTTGACAAGTTTCCTCCGCATATATCCGCGTACCCGTTTCCATCAGCACCAAAGATACCTAGCACGTTGGGTACTTACAATGGCCTGACCGATCCAGATGATTTTTTACAGCGCTTCGAAGGCGCAATGCGCACTCAAGGCTGGGTGGATCCGGTTGCGTGTCAGATATTTCCTATGACACTACAGGGTATTGCTCGTGAGTGGTTTAATAAGTTGCCGGCGGGTAGTATTGCCGGGTTTATGGATCTGCGGACGAAGTTTTTACTGCAATATCAGAATCAGAGACCACGCAAGCGCACTCACATTGAATGCCATGACATCGTGCAGAAGCCCAAGGAATCTTTGGGCGAATTTCTCACAAGGTATACTAATGAGTGTCTGCGTATACCAGATCTCAAACCAGAGCAACAGATTTCCGGACTCATACATGGTATAAACTCAGAACGTCATCCAACACTGGTAAGGCGTCTGCGCCATACAGTCCCAACAACTTATGCCGAGGCGCTTAATGAATGCCACGACTATATGCGGAGTGGCGAAGATAATGACATTCCAACAGCTAGCTCACGCAACGAGAGAAAGGACGATGATGATCGTTCGCGCGATCAAGGTCGCGGTAACAACTCTCGTGGAAGGTATCCTAGCGGTGGTCCAATCAGGAATGATAAAGGGAAATCAAGTGGCAATTATCGAAACAATAATCAGCGCGGCATCAATAATCAGAACTATGCGCTACTAAAAAGTTTGTCCAAAACGCCCAAGGAAATTTTGGCAACGGAGTCAGTATGCGCGACCTTCGCGGTTCCAACTCCGCTTACAGAATTTGGCAAGCGGGACAAAACAAAGTATTGTGAATTTCATGACGATTATGGTCACGACACCAATCGATGTAAAAATTTGATGGAACGGGTTCTGGAAGCGCTTCGCGCAGGCAAGTTGGATCATCTAAAACCACCTAAAAAGGACAAGGGAAAGGCCGCAGAAGAGGCTCCGAAGTCTAAGACTTTCGCGTGGCAGAAAGTTGACAAAGCGAAAAATGCCGACTTAACCATTAACATGGTTGACGCAGAGAAAATCAGCCAGCGGAGAAAGTACAACGATCATCAGGATTGGGAGCTTCTCCCGATCACTTTCCCTCCTGTAATGTCAATTGATTCTATTAATGAGCCCATTATCATCAAGTGTCGCATCCCCGATTGCGGAATCCAGGTTAAGCGCATGCATGTTGACACTGGCAGCGGTGTCGATATTATGTATGAGCATTGTTATCGTTTCCTTCCGGCAGAAGTCAAAGCGCAGTTACGTCAGCCTGATATTACGCTATCAGGGTTCTCTGGAGAAAACTCGTGGCCGCTAGGCCGAATAGAATTAATGATAGAGCTTGCGGATGACAGGAACCCGCAGATGATCAGGCGTGAATTGGTCGATTTTTATGTGGTTCGTTCAACTTCACGATATAATGCACTGCTAGGGAGAAACTTTATACGGCGTTTTAACATTATCCCATCGGTAGTGCATGGTTTGATTAAGTTTCCCACAGTAGGAGGCGTTGCCACAGTTGCGTCACATCAAGCAACCGAGCTGTGTGGCTCTGTCGCGTCTGTAAGCGCTCCTAGCGTAGGAGAGCAACTTGCAAACTGTGCAGTAATAGCAAATCGCTTGCATCCGGATAGGCGAATTAAAATCGGCGCAGGCTTGTCAGCCGAAATGAAGGGCAAGTTGCATGGAATACTGTCAGCTAATGCAGATATTTTCGCATGGCGCGAGTCAGACATGACAGGGGTTCCGCGGGATATTGCGGAGCATAAGTTAAACGTTAATCCATCATTGACACCCGTTAGGCAAAAGAAGCGGCATATGGCCCTAGACCGCAGTGATTGGTTGTGCGCAGAGGTGGACAACCTTGTCAAAGCAGGCATTCTGCGGGAAGTGCGTTATCAGACATGGGTTGCAAATCCTGTGTTGGTAAAAAAGGCTGACGGTAACGGGAGGATGTGCGTTGATTTCAAAGATATCAATAAGGCATGTCCCAAGGACAATTACCCTCTCCCGGAGATAGACTGGAAGGTAGAATCACTATCGGGATTTAGGTACAAGTGTTTTCTGGACGCGTACAAGGGTTATCACCAAATCTTAATGGCTGCGGAGGATGAGGACAAGACTGCTTTTCATACGCCGCAGGGTATTTATTGTTACACGAAGATGCCTTTCGGTTTAAAGAATGCTGGCGCGACCTATCAGCGTGTAATTGACGCAGCATTCAAGCACCAAATCGGTAGAAATCTTGAAGCGTACGTCGACGACTTGGTAATTAAAAGTAACACCGAAGAAGACATGCTCGCAGACATCCTGGAAACGTTTGCATCTCTGCGCAGGATCAACATGAAGCTTAACCCGCTAAAATGTAGTTTTGGGGAAGAGGAAGGCAAGTTTTTAGGTCACGTGGTGACAGCGCGGGGTATCAAGGCCAATCCCAAAAAGATTGAAGCCATTGATAATTTGCCATCTCCGAAGACAAAGAAAGATGTGCAGAGTCTAACGGGGAAGCTTGCGGCTATCACACGGTTTCTGTCGAAAGCCGCAGAACGACAGTTGCCATTCTTCAATACTTTGAAAAATTGTTTGAAGAAAAAAGACTTCGTATGGACTCAGGAAGCGGAATCAGCCTTTCAGGAGATGAAAAAGGTGCTTGCAGAATTACCAACACTTACTGCGCCAGTATCAGGAGAAACGCTAACGCTGTACCTCGCGGCATCGAAGGAAGCTGTCAGCTCAGTCCTCATCGCGGATCGCGGAAAGGTAATCCATTAATTTACATGCTTTATTTATATCGCAGAAATTTAACGACTGAGGTTTTTCTCAGACGCAAATGCCGGTCTACTTCGTAAGCAAGACGCTGACATCAAGCGAAGTAAACTACTCACCAATAGAAAAGCTTGTATATGCGCTGGTCCATACGGCGCGGCGTTTGCGCCGATATTTTCAAGCACATCCAATCGTGGTTCTAACTGATCAACCAATCAAACAGGTTGGTAAACGCCTACTTTGCGGCAATGACCGGGGTTACCGCATTGACTAACGCAATCATTTTTCTTTCAGGTGTTGTACAAGCCTGAGATTTCTGGCCGAATGGCTAAGTGGGCAGTTGAATTAGGTGAACATGAAATAAATTTTTCTTCGCGCAGTGCGGTTAAGGGTCAAATACTTGCTGATTACCTAGCAGAATTACCTGCGGAGGTCGAGGCATCAGCAGAACATCAGGATCCACCTGCACCAACTTTGTCACCATGGGAATTGTACACCGATGGTGCATGCAGCGCATCTGGTGCAGGTGCCGGTGTAATTTTAACAGGCCCGGATGGCGAAGAGCATACATACGCACTGCGGTTTAATTTTGCTGTTACAAACAACGAAGCAGAGTATGAGGCTCTGTTAGCATGTATGCGCATTGCGCATAGGTTAAATGTTAAAATTTTGCACGCTTATGTGGATTCAAAGCTAGTATGCAGTCAAGTCAGCGGAGATTTCGAAGCGCATGACATAGCCACGCAGCAATATCTATCGCTTGTTCACAACCTCGCTGACCAGTTTGAAGCTTTTCAAATCTCCCACGTAATGCGGGGGCAAAATAAGAAAGCGGATGCGTTAAGCAAACTGGCTGCCTTGGCTTTTGATCATATGGGGAAGAAAGTTCTAATAGAAGAACTCAATGCGAAATCCATTGTTATGATGCCTTTAGTGGCACCAGTCGAGGAATCAAGCTCAACATGGATGACGCCCATCGTGGCTTTTCTGCGGGATGGCACTTCTCCTGCAGATTCCGCTGATGCAAAGAAAGTCCGCGTTAAGGCACCGCTGTATGCCCTTGAGGATAACGTCCTATATCGAAAGAATTATTTGGGACCGCACTTAAGGTGCATTGGCCCGAAAGAGGCGGAGGAAGTTGTACGCGAGGTGCATGAGGGTGCATGCGCACTCCATTCGGGGCACAGGTCCATTGTGTCAAAAATAATGCGGCTAGGATATTATTGGCCCACCATGTACGCGGATACTGCGCGCATAGTTAAGCAATGTGAATCATGCCAAATACATGCACCTATTAGCAGAGCACCTGCGCATCCAATGATACCAGTCTCCTCACCGTGGCCATTCTGCAAATGGGCAATCGACATAGTCGGACCATTCCCAAAAGGCCGAGGAAACATCAAATTCTTGATTGTTGCAATCGACTATTTCACAAAGTGGGTCGAAGCGAGACCGCTGGCAGCAATCTCAGGAAAAAGGGTTCGAAATTTTGTATGGGAAGACATCGTCTATCGATTTGGTATACCAAACGAAATTGTTAGCGATAACGGTACGCAGTTCGCGGGTAACCCTTTCCGCAGCTGGTGCGCGGAGCTTAATATTAAGCAAACTTTTACATCTGTCGCGTATCCGCAGGCGAATGGCCAGTGCGAAGTCACCAACCGGGATATAGTAGCTGGAATCAAAGCTAGGTTGGGTCATGGTCGCGTTGGTTGGGTGGATGAACTACCGAAGGTTTTATAGGCGCATAGAACAACACCCAAAGCAAGCACTGGTGAGACCCCGTTCAGTTTGGTCTATGGATCAGAAGCTTTTGTACCCGCAGAAATTGGGGTACCAACGTTCCGCATACAAAATTTTGATGAGCAAAATAACTCTGAAGCTTTGCGGGAAAATCTTAATTTACTGGAGGAGCGCAGACTCTCTGCGGCTGTCAACGAAGCAAATAACAAGCAAAAAATCGCAAAGTACTATAATCAGCGTGTGCGTTCGCGCTCTTACAAGTGCGGTGACTTGGTTTGGCGTCAAAACTACGCAAGTCATGCGGAGGATACTGGGAAGCTGGGCCCCCGTTGGGAAGGTCCATACAGGGTAGCGAAGGCAAACAATACCGGGGCGTACCATCTCGAGACACTAGATGGAAAACCTGTTAAACGCACTTGGCATGCGACGTTATTGAAAAAATGTTATATGTAGCTAGGTGGACCTGATCACTCCAGTTTATTGTAGCACATTATTTTTTCTATGTATTTTTCGTCCGTTTGGATGTGTCGCGGTTGTAATTGTGATTAATGCCAATTAAATATTTACTCGCGCATACTTTTGTTGTTTAAATCTTTTTTGTATGCGGTTCCTGCCTACTTAAGGGGTGTCCTCTAGCCCCGGTGCGGCAGAAGCCTGTTTGGTTACAAGGCTAGACGTTAACGGCAGGCAAAGGGAATTGGTTTTCCCCTAGCCAAGCGCCACGCAGACTAGATGGCTGCAAAGTCGACTTAAAAAATTACAAGCATTGGTTTGCTTGTGCGTAATTACTCTCGCATTGGTTTGCGTGAGGAACTCAAAGCATAAAAACATTGGCTTGTTTTTAGTTGCGTTGCTTACCATACAGCTATAGTGCACCTCTAGTACATGACAAAGCGATAACGCAGTAGCTTTCGAGTCTAAATTATTAAAGGGTAATTGTTAAAGTATTGTTTTATTTTACGCAGTAATACCCGCATACGCATGAGTTTTGGTTAACTATGCGCATGGGCATGCGGTTCACATTTTGTTTTGATTCGCGATATATAAACAAATAAACACACTACGCATGCATATCAGGAATATATATACATCAAATTAAGTTGTTACATAAGAGGTAATTGTTTGTAACGCCTGCCCAACACGGGACTTAGGGCTGCAAAAATACAAATACCTGCCTAAGCATAGGACTTACGGCGCAATCCAACACTAATAATCCTCCTTTAAAAACCCATCGATTGACATGTTCGGGTCCGCAGCGAATGCGTTGATTAGGGGGATAGGGATGGACTTGATGGCTTCTTCCGCCTCCATTAACGCTGCAGCCGTTCCCTCTTTTAGCTTCTTTTGAACGATGTCGGGGAACGGCGGTGTTAGACCGCAAGCTTGGATTACCTCCTTCACAGCCTTGTTGATCTCATGGTCCCTGACCGCATCAACGTAGGCATTGAACTTGTCGGACACAGGCTCTGAGTCCATCACCTTTTGCGCAATGGTAGGGAGTGCGGTGCGCAGTTTCGCTAGATCCGCCTCTGCCAGCTCGCGGTTGGTAACCGCGTCATCCCTTTCCCTCGTAACTTTCTCAAGCTCCGAACGCAAACGTTCTGCATCCCCCTTCGCCTGCTCAACCGCACCAACCAGCTCACGGCTCTTTTTTCTTTCCTCAATCAGCGCGGCTTTGGTTTCATTCGCGGTCGACTCAACCGCCTTGCGCGCCTCCTCAGCAGCATCCCTATCCTTCTTGACCTGATCTACACCCGCCTGCAGAAGTCCCAGCTCTACCTCTTTGCGCAAAGCTAGCTGGTATATGCTGGAAGAGCGGCGGGCCTGATCCGCAAACATGCCGAAAAATACAAGGCCGTTTTGAATAAAGGCATTGTGTGCCTGGTTAAACGGTAGAGCGGCCAGTTGCTCGCGGAATTCGTCCGGAAAGATTTGCTGCAGGAACGCAGACTGCTCTGCGGCATTTTCTGCGGAAGACTGTGTGAGTTGGCTGAGGTTGGCAACGCGGAAGCTACCTTGCGGAGGAGTTGGTGTGGAATCGGAATCCACGTGTATTGTCTTATCCTTTGATGTGGCGGTAGCTTGGAGATCTGGGTTGACCCGCTGGGTGGACGGCTGCGTCTCCTCCACATGCTCTGCATATCAGTAAATAGTTATAACGTGAACTTTATTATGCGGTGAAGACGCAAGAAATGGGCGCTTACCAGTGATGGGGGGAAGTAGTTCTGCGGAGCGTGGCTCGATTGGAACAAAGTTATCGTTCCGCATGTCCTCCCTTTGTTTGGGAGTCATCTTCTTCTTCTTCTGCTGAGCCGCAGAGGTCTCAGCTGCTTTGCGTTTGTTGCCGGATGCCGCCGGCGATTGCTCCACGTTTTCGCTAGTTTTCTCCTGCTCTAGCTGTACGTTCACATCTTGCTTGCGGAAGGAGATCCCCGCAATCTCTTCCGCAGTCAGCACCTTCTTCATCCTCATTTCTGCAAAGATACGCGCATGCGTTAGATAATATACATACAAAAACAGTTTAGTACGCGATTATACTATTCCTACCCTTTCCATCCGGTCCGACTATGGCTGGGCGCACATCCTCCCATGGCCAGTGTGCGGATATCTTCCCTAGCCGCAGCATTACGTTCCCATATGATCGATGCACTAGCTGTGCGTTTGCACACTCCGCTAATAGTTTCCTTTCATCCTCATCCAGGGCGGGGGTCTTGTTTACATCCTTCTCCACCTTCTCGAACCATATCAACGTTTGCGGGAAGTTTGCACTCACCACAGTTTGGTCGACGAAAAAGAATGTCTCTTTCCAATTCCCCGCATTCGATTTTGGGGTCTTGGTGAAGTTTTGACGAGCGAAGAAGGTGAACCACGATTTGTGGTGGTGAGCTAGTCGGTATAAATGGCAAAACACCTTCACCAGGGGCACTTTCTTGAGTGCAACGCACCACATCTCGAACAAGACTATTTTTCCTATAGCGTAAGGGTGTAACTGACCTAATCCGACCTTAAAATGATCTAGCACGCCCAGGAAGAAATCAGTGGGAGGAACCCTAAAGTTGCCATGCTTAAAAGCATGTTCGTAAATAGCCACCTTTTTCTCCGGTGGCTCGTGGGCTCGCTGATTAGACAAAGGGGGCACCGGATTGTACTTGGCTAAGGGAGGATACTGTTTCACTAAGTAATCTATGTGCTTCTGCTCTATAACAGACTCTACGCTATCTACATACGTCTCGTTAGCTTTAGTCATTTTCTAGGAGTAATCGGATGAATACTAACCTTTAAATGGTGGCCGGAATGTTCGATTTTTGATCGGAATTCAAATTGGCAGCGTAACGAGGAAGCTTGAAGCAGGGAAGTGGAAATGAGCTGCGAAATGGAGTATTTATAGGGCAGATTGGATGGACTGGTGTGATCGTGGCTGTACACGTGTTATGCAATCGACGGCCAGCACTTTATTTGTGCGCGTGGATGCCAGTTGGGTATGATTACATGTGCGCGCGTGGTTGGCACGCGCCTGACACACTGCCACTTTATGTCATGTCCGCCGAATGGGCTTCTGCGATTGTGACAGGCATTTAATGGCATCGAGGCGCACGCGGAATATTAAATGCTAGCCGTTTTCTTGTTTTTTCTTTCGCTTAATAGTTTGATATCATACGCCTCGCGTCATATAACATCAAACTGGGGGGACATAATGATACCGCAACCCGCAGGCGCACCGCGAATGTATGCGGACAATCACTATTGTGCGTATGCGTGTTCTTGTGTGCGGTATGCGGCGTGCGAATGCCTTTGTTCCCGGTACGGCGGTTGCTTAGCTGTCAAGTAGATATCTTTTCCATAATTATATCCGTGATTCGGGGGAGTCAGTTATGGATGAGATTATGATGATCTGGGACGATTCAAGAATTAGGGTTTGCCTATAAATACAAACCCTGATCATTGTTTACCGGACACAGCACATTACGTAACCATCGCATACGATACACATTACGTAAAATAGCATCATTCAGCATCTTTTCAAGGTTAACAGGTTAGTCTTTTGTAAGCTAGTACCTACGACCTTATTTGGGGCCTTCCGATCAGCGACCGCTATCGAAGGTGGACTTAATCACTTGGCCACCCCGCCGACATCATCATGTCGGCCAGGGTTATTCACGGCAGCCGGACCGGAGAGCCACGTTCTAAGATCCTTAAACCCCTCTTCACGTATTGAGCAGGCATATTAAACCCCTCGGTTAAAATATGCATGATCAACTAATTATTGCAACTACATAGCTATTGTTATCAAGTTATCATATTTAACACGCTCGTTTGTAACTTAGCATTTTGGCAGAAAATTATTCTTTCCAACCCAACCGATCCAGACCCATGCAATAATGACCCACTTTGGCTGGGTTACCTTTGACACCAGTTTTCCAAACATTGTTGGTATACTTGAGGCCTGCAACGATGTTATGGCTGACTTGAAACGAGAACCTGAGGCAGTAACGACACCCTTCTTTTAGAGTAAACCAACGGCCTTCGGGTTTGCCGTTTTCAGGTATGGGAAGAACAATATCAGATCGCCCAGGAGACACAATTGAAAGGCTAAGGATCTTTACTTCTGGTTCTAGCGATTCTGAAACAAAACGAAACCACAGTCTCAAACATAGTGGTTATCAATTATGGCAAACGAATTCAAGAAATTAAACATGTGGTCTCTATAATAAAAGAGTATATTTCACATCAAACGAGTAAAATTGGTAAAATGGAAGAAATTAGCTAAACATAAACCGGGTGAAACACTCGAACATAATGTCTTCAAATGGTTACAACCTTTTCTAATTTGCTTTTATTAATAGAATTTCATATTTTTTCTGTGATACCACATTTATATAGTTGCGAAATGAGTCCATTTGGCCCGTATGCAATCGACAACGGAAAGAAATACCATCCCTTATTCGAACAGTCACTATAGGATTTTACCATTTTACCCCTAGCTAATCAACAACAATATTCTAGCAGCATTCATTGATCAATTCCATTAGACTACATGGCAATAATTCAATCTATTTTGGGCACATTCTTGTACATGTATTCATGATAATTTAACATATACAAATAATCATCTTAAATTCTACAGAATTAACAATAATACCTCCAACATTGTTAATATCAACATTTCCAAGAAGCTGTTCCTTCCACTTTCTCAAACTCTCATCATCCTAAAATTCACAAACATATGTAACATAAATTATGATACAAAGATTTAATAATAATAAGAGTACATTAAAATAAATTATATTAACAAATGATAATAATGATGAAATTATACCTTATCTTTTTCAAATTGCTCTTTAAGGGTACATTGAGGACCCAATTCAATTTTATTAACTTCTGCATCTTCATCTTCTGTTTCATACAAAGAAGACTCACTCTCAACTCTTTTCATATTACCATGATTTTCTTTCTCATCACCACTTTCTTCATACCCACTTTGCTCTCCTTTCTTTTCTTCAAAACCCATTATTCTGGAACAACAATCAGCTCCAACATGCAATTAACACCCTAATCAACTCTGACCCACATCAAAGATTTGACTTTTAACAAAAAAGGTCAAATCTTTTTGACTACCCACTTGGTAATTCACAAAATCAAGGCCAAGAAAGTAGAAAAAACTAAAGGGTTTGTGTTGTTTTGGGAATCTTGAAATGTGTGGTTTGTTTGGGAGTTCAAGAATCCAAGAAATGTGAGGGGAAAAAAAAAAAGAACTTTTATTTGATTTGGGAATGGGAATTGTGGGTTTCTAATTGAAGTGTATTTTGTTGAAATTTTAGATTTAGATGTTTTGAATGGATAAGAGAAAATAGAGGTGTAATTGGGGGTTGAAAAGGAATAACGGAAACAATTAAGAAAGGAAGAGAGAATTTGTGGTGATCCGAGTCGTGTGTCCTACAAAATAACGGGAGCCCACGGCTATGGATGATCGTATACAAGTTTTCAACTTATGTAATGTTAAACTTAGTTAGAAACTACGTAATAAATACCAATACCAATAAAGTTTTATAAGAAAAATTATATGAAAATGCATTTAACTTTCACTAAATTTATATTTTATGCATTCAACTTTAAAATCTTCTATTGTATGCATTTAACCTTTTAATTTGTTCTATTGTATATATTTAACTTGTTATAATAGTTAACCCTTCAATTAGATATTTACATTATTAGTCTTTCATATTTTTAAATTCTAATTTCATATGTTTTTTCATCATGAAAGTTCAATGCATTTTCGTATAATTTTCCCTAAAAAAAAATTCATAGAAAATTAAATACACATTTTCTTTCTAAAATTTGTTAGTTTACATTCGCAAACGACTTGTTCCTTGTTCGAATGCCTCAAGACCGATCTTTCCATGATCTTGACCGAAATATGTTTTTACGTACTCGTGCATTCTGTACGAACATATTCGAACATGAACCCTATTCAAACACGAACTTGTACGAAAGTGGCTCAAAGAGTCAACAAATGTAATAGTGGGTAACTAAGTGTCATGTTCGGGTTTGAAAAGATCTGAACATTAACGGGTTCGAGTTCCAACATGTTCGAAGAGAAAGTAAGTCTTCAAAGTATCACCTTCTACCGCAATCAAAAATTAAAACTTACTGTATATACTTGCCCTAAACTTTTCCCCCAAATCAAAGGACCCGGAGCTAAAAACAAGTTCTTTATCTGGGTTTTCAAATAGCATTTAGGAGAATAAAAAATCAGTCACCATATCTGCACACTAAGCCACAAAAGCTTTAGATATATTGATATAGAATTAGAATAAGGGATTAATTTCCACAAATAATTATTGTTTCTAACTATAAAATTTGCACCAAACTATTTACTTATTTTTATCCATTCCACTTTCTTAAACTTCATATATGCATTCTCTTGATCAATATTAGACGGGTTTTTTTTTTCATAAATAATAAAATTTTGTACTAGCAAGTATGGAAGCCAGCTAGAGAATTGCAAGAATCGCAGCTCATCTCCACCTGAGAAATCTCCAGGTTTTCTTTCTATCCCTTGATCCTTAATTTCATAATTTTTAAAGCATAATTTGTTTCAGTTTGATCAAGCAGTTTGGGGTTCTTGATGATTTTGGTGTTTTATTGTATTGTTGTGTATTTAATTTGAATTTTACTTGTGCGCAGTGCATAATTTCAGTGAAGTTCAAAATGTATAACTTGATTTGTTCAAAAGAGGGATGAAGTTGAAGAATAGAGATGAAGATGAAGAAGATCTAGGTTCGTTATGATTTCGTTAGATAAATTGATATTTATTTTGATTTCGTTATGTTGAGGGATTAACTACGTCAAAATATTAATGTTGGTAACCTGGTACTTGATTAAAAAGTCATGGATTGCATACAATAATACATATTTAAAATTTGAATGCATACAATAGAAGTTTTGAAAATTTGATGCATACAATAGAAATTTGGTGAAAGTTCAATGCATTTTCGTATAATTTTTCCATTTTTTAATTTACTCTTATTTATCATTTATATTTATTTGGCTAAAATAAATTTAATTAGATCCACCATGAATATATGAGGAAAAATAACATTTATAAAAAATATCTTAAAATTGACAAATTTTCAATGAGACGCTTTCTGAATTTTTTATTTCGCTAGTTCCTGTATGTAACGACTCAACCCGTTATCCAACCGAATACGCAGCAAATTTACATATATATATATATATATATATATATATATATATATATATATATATATATATATATATATATATATATATATATATATATATATATATATGATGGGTGCGCGTCGCGCTCCACTGCCTATGCGCGGCGCGCACAAGGCCTGGTCAGCTTATGTCCTAAATTTCCAATTTTCAATTAAAGATCTCCCACTTCCCGACACTTTTAAGCGAAACGCTTTTCACAACACATTATAATAAACAAGACTAACACGTTCCAATAATAAAACGAGTTTTACGACACCGGACCCACATCGGCCGTTTTACGACTTCCGTACAAAATACAAGTTTCAATCTCAGTTTACATTTAGACGATTTAGGACTCTATAACCCAACCTGATACCAAGAGCATAATCCCGGGGACTACCAAATCCCCAATCCGCGTCCGCATATCCAAAAGCTACCCCATCGAACCCAAGCGCTCCTACGCAACTAGTCTAACAACTAGCTAGCCTCATAACACAATACCTGAAAAAGGTAAACAACGAGAGGGGTAAGCTAACGCTTAGTGAATGCAATAAGTATACACATACATATATAACCTACATACTTGCAATCACTTACACAATTTACCTCATACACGCTAGCATTTAAATTAGCATACCATTTCAACGCACAACGCCAAATCCACGATATCACGAGCTAGCACAAACGATAGCATATAACACGAACAATATAATATGCTATACTACAACACATAACCATGGTTAACCAATCATACAAAGGGAACGATTCTCGCGAATGAACCGTTAGCCACGCAGACGCCACTAGTATGCATCACTAGTCCATTGGGTGGTATCGCATACCCGAACTTAAATCCCACCCGTCACGTGAAATGTGGTATCGCATACCCGAACTTAAAACACACACTTCACGCCCGCACACACACATGATGATGAGGTATCGCATACCCGAACTTTAAACCTTCATCTCATGCCAACACGATATGGTATCGCATACCCGAACTTAAAACCCACATCACACTTCGCACAAGTAAATACATTACATACACACATGTATAATTATTCCACTCACCTCGAAATGCCCGCACAAGTCATGTATGTAAATCTCCTCCAAACGCAACCGAGCAAACCTTTACCTATAATACGCATATAGATATACACACAATCAACATACATTCTCTACAAGAGAATTCGACTCCAACACCCTTAAGCAAGTGTTTCCATCTAACATAACGACCCGCCCATTTAGTCACCTAAAATGGACTTCACCAATTACCACTACGGGTGGTAATTCTGACCCATTCAAACAAGTACAATTTATCCAAAATTATACTTCACACCATTTAACCCAAAATCACTACCCACGATTACTTCATTCAAAAACGTCATTTAACACTTTAACAAAAGCGTTTAACATCCATTTAATCCAAATTATTGTCATTATCAAATCCGACCCAATCAAAGTCAACACATTTTGACATAAGTCCCAAAAACGCTCAAAATCACTAACAGCTAGTGATTATATTTTCAAAACACCAATTAACACTTGAATCAACATTTATATACTTGGTTCATCAAATCTTGACCTCATAACTTAGTTTGACACCAAATCAAGGTTAACACCCATTTTGTCATACAAACATGTTCTTATGAACATCTAAACACTAACACACTTACAAGCTAGTGATTTAACACCCAAACCATGAACAAATTCGTCCTCAAACCCTAAACCCACAATAATCAGGTTTACTTACACAATACATAAAGCAAAACCCCCAAATTCATGAGAAATGGGGTTTAGAACCCTAACAAGCTCAAACCCTAAACATGAACAAGAGTCTTAACAATTAAATTCGAAGTTAGAGCTTACCAACACTACTAAAACGTAGCCAAGAACGAGATGAACAACTTTAACACTCTAGCTGTAACATCCCGTTTTTCATCATACATGTCCGAGGTACGTGATTGATCTTTAGAATGTTCATATTTGGTTGTAGAATAGTATAAAGATGATTGTACGATGAGTGTATAAAGTGTACCAAGCGTGTACGTGTTGCTTGTTCGAATGTCGAAGAAAACTGGACGTTGTTTGAGTTACAAGGTGTATACGTACCTTTTCGACCCAAAATAAAGTTTGAGTTGATATTTTCAAAACCTTACCATTAGAAAGGAAATCTTATTTACGTTTCCAATGATACATGATTCATCGAAAACGGAGTTACGGTCAAAAAGTTATGGCCAAAACAAGTTGTTGAAGTTCGAATGAAATAGGCTATTGTCACGGCGCGATCATAATGGCCACGGTGCGACAAAAGCATATTTTACGGGTCAGAAAGCTTGAAAATGTGATCTTAAATCACCCTTTGGGCCACGACACGGAGGGTTTACTCCGCGGCGCGACAATAGGCACGATCTGATGCTGTTCAGCCTTTTAATGAGTTAAATGAAGGGCAAAGTTGGTATTTCACATGTGGACGGGTTTTTGGCCATAAAACTGATCCCAATCTTATCCAAACCTCATTTTCTTCATTCTCCTTCCTTCTCACTCACACACCAAACCCTAGAGAGAGAGAGTAAAGGGTCTAGAGAGAGAAAGCTCGAATCGGGGAAGAAGAAGAGTGTTTTGGGTCGGGTCACAAGAGTTAATGTTGTTCTCCTCGTTTACGGCTACGTTGTGGTAGTGATGGTAAGTTCTAACTCCGAAATTCATCTTTATGATTTGATATTCAAGTTAGGGTTTTGAGCTTTTTAGTTGTAAAACCCATTTAGATGATGAAGTGGGTTTATGGAAACTAATTATTTTCGATACATGGCGGGTTTTGGGTTGATTGACATTTTGGCCATGATTAGGCTTTGGTTTTGGGTGTAATTACTTAGTTTAGTAATTTTGGAAGTGTTGGAACCCTTTTGGGTGTATTTGGGTTGACTAATTTTGAAATGGGTTAAAATTAGGGTTTATGTGTCAAATTGGGTAAGCTAAGGGTTTAACACTTTTGTTTTGGTTTAATTGGTGTATTAGGGTCATTTTCACTCGTGTTAGTGATTATTGGTTAGTTAGGGCATTTTTATGACTTTGGTCAAAATGGGTAAATTGAATTGGGTCAAACTTGATGACACTAGTTTTGGTCAAAGGGATGTTAAACACTTTTGTTAAGTGTTAAATGACGTTTTTGAATGAAAATAAACGTGGGAAGTGATTTTGGGTTAAAATGATATTTTTAACATAAGTCAAACGTGGTCAAAAGCAATATGGGTCAATATTGCACGTGTTGGGATTTTTGGTGTATTTGGCGTTTGAAATGATTACTACCTAAGTAGTAATTTAATGTTAAGACCTAGGTTTGGTCTAATTGGTGTAAAGTATGATTTGGGCTAAATTGTACTTTGTTGTGGGGTTTGAATTACCACCCGTAGTGGTAGTTGGTGAAGTCCACTTTATGTGTCTAATTGGGCGGATTGTGGAGGTAGGTATAAACCCTTGGTTGAGGGTGTTGGCGTCGAATTCTCTTGTAGAGAATGTATATTGATTACGTGTATACCTATATGCGTATTATAGGTAAAGGTTTGCTCGGTGGCGTTTGAAGGCGAATTACATACATGACTTGTGCGGGCTTTCCAAGGTGAGTGGAATAATTATATATGTATGTATATGATTTATTTACTTGTGGGGTATGGGTTGAAGTTCGATGTAGATGATACCATATCCTAGAGTATATTGTTTGTTTTGATGAGGGTTAAAGTTCGATGTTGACGATACCTCATATATGGATTTAAAGTTCAATGTTGACGAAGCCATACCACTATTGTAGTGACATTTGATGAGGGTTTAAATTCGAAGTTGACGATACCTCATATGTAGGTTTAAGTTCGATGTTGACGATACCACATTAATTCATTCGATGAGGGTTTAAGTTCGATGTTGACGATACCTCATGTGGGTTTAAGTTCGATGTTGATGATACCACATTTGTTAGGACGAATATAAGTTCGATGTTGATGATACCATTCGTTGAGCTAGCCTTGAAATCTTGATTACTAATGGATGTTGTGAACATCAATGTGTTATGTGTTGTAGTATAGCATATTATATTTTTCGAATTATATGCTATTGTTTGTGCTAGCTTGCGTATTGAAGATTTTAGCGTTATACTTTGCGATGGTATGCTAATTAAAATGCTAGCGTGTATACGGTATGTAACATCCCGCGTTTTTCCGTTTAATTTATTTTAACACCGTCTTTTTTTTTTTAAATAATATCCTTCGTTATTTAAATTTGTATCTTTCGTTAACTAACGTTCATAATATCCTCGTTACTTAATTATAACGTCACCCGTTTACTCGAACGTCTTTAAAAATATTCGTTTGGTTAATTCCCGCACCCGCTTTTAAACTCGAGGGACCAAAGTTGCAAAGGGGCCTAACTAGTGACTAGGTCAACTAGTCAAACCCCATCTCATCCATTCATTATCACCACCCACCTTCATCCTTCCCTTTCTCTCTACTTCCCATTTTTGAACACAAACCCCAACTTCATAAAATCATCATCTAAATTCGGGATTGGAAGCAAACTTCAAAACAAATTACATTTTCGTGATCCTCTCTTCATCCTCTACATTTTGATACCAATTTCATCAAGTTTGGGTAACTTTCTAAAAACTCTAGATTTCTATAAATTCGTGTTTTTGACTTGAAATTGTGTTAGTTAGTGTCTATGGCTCGTGTATAACATGAATATATGATTTGTTTGCTTGATTTGTTGATTTTGGTGTGACTAGCTTGAAAATGAAAATCGTATGCTTAATCTTTGATTTTGGATGATTAAATGTTGTTAGATTGTTAAAGTTCATGTTTTAAAAGTGTTACTAGCATCATTAGCTTCATGTTGATGTATAGATTGATCAAAGAAACTTCATAAACGCGATTATTGATTTTGTGAACTTTTGGTTAGGGTTTGATAGCCTTAAAGAGAACTTTTGATGCGTTGAATGCTTGTTAATGTTATTGATAAGTGCTTGGTTGTATTACATGCTTCATTACCTTCAAAACGGCATATCATATGTGTGAATTGGATTCCCGAAACTTAAAATGCAATTGATGAACTTGAAACTTTGAAAATGGACTTTTAATGATCACTTGACGAGAAATCGGTTATGAAAAATGTTGTTTTTGTTTGATGAAACATGTTTAGTTGTGTTCCTTGTCAAAAGAGCTTTCCAACGGTATAAGATACGCTTTCTAATTGTTTACGGTTTGAGTTTTGCGTTTGTTTGAAATTTTACCAAGCCTTGAACAAGTGAAACAGGCCAGGGACCAGGCCACGGCCATTGTCGCGGCGCGACAGGCCTGGCCGCGGCGCGCCACAAGCCTGCTCCAGTTTCTGTTTTGGATGTCACTTTTTATCAAAAATGTTTGACATGTTATAGACCTCCATTTCACATGTAACTTGTTCTAACATGCTTATATATGAATAACTAGCACAGAAAAATAGTTCGGGACCCGACCCGAACGTGTTGACTTTTCGTTGACTTTGACCAAGTTTAACTTTTAGTCAAACTTAACCAAACTTTTATGCAATCGTTCTAACATGCTTTTATACGTGATTCTTGCATGAAACTTGACAACGTGATTCACATGCTATACTATTCGAGTCGTAACGAGCCATAGGACTAATTGAACACATTTCGCCCGACCTTGTGATGTAACCGGTTAATTAATACAACGTACTTGTTTAGGTCAAGGCTAAGCAACTATCATGCACACGTTTACTTTGTGAAGTACTTTTATACTCGTGCACTCGAGGTGAGATCATAGTCCCACCTTTTCAACAACTTTTTATACTTTTAAATTGTGGGCTGAGAAACATATACTTTGTTACATTTTGTACTACTTACTTTTATACTTTGAACACAAGTACAAGGAAAACAAACATTCCACAGCGAGTTAGAACAAAAATCCTCAATTCGATTATCATTAGTTACACTTGCAGGGTGTAAGCGAGAACTTATATTGTGTGGCCATACGGGTTTGACAAACCCTCATTACGGACGGTTCGCTACCGTCTACGGATGAAATATATTTTCGAGAAACAGTGTATGTTCTAACACTATTGTGATGGGGTTCTATGGAAGGAAACGTTAAGTCTTGATAATTGGGTGCTCGCGAACAATACTTTTGGAATGCAAACGATTTTGATAATCAACTATGGGAATACTAAATCTTGTGGTTCAAAAACAACGTTTACAAATACATCTATGATTTCACCAACGTTTTTCGTTGACAGTTTTCTATATGTTTCTCAGGTTCATACTCGGCTACTTGATACATGCTTCCGCACACTTTGATTTCTTGCTTGAGGTCAAGCATACATGCATACGCTAGTGATAGCACTTTTGGATTAAACCTTAAAGCATACATACTTACGCTATTTATAGCAACTGTGATTTTCAACTTATATTATGTCGCAAGTTATTTCATTTATACTTTACAATTTTTGTAATCTTAAACTTGTTGTCGAATTGTTTGTAAACTAAACATTGCAAGTCTTGTACGTTTCAAATGAATGCGACATAATTTTGGTCAAACGAGTCTCATATAGGGACTACGACCACGCAACGGGACCTAAGTTAACGGCGCCGTCAATAACGGTTTTGGTCGGGTCGTTACAAGTGGTATCAGAGCGTTAGTTGTAGGGAACTAGGATATGCATTAGTGAATCTAGACTACAACCGGATAGTTAGCCATTGCATTCTGACATACATTTGCTATAGATAGCACTTACTTGAATACTTGTGCATTATACTTGAATCATTCTTAGGCAAACTTTTTAATGGTACCCAACCTTCATCATACGAACTCGTATTCCGCCACTTTTTGGTAACACACGTGAATTCAAGGTTTATACGCGTACGGATGACCACGACTTCGTTAGTCACTCTAGTTCGGGAATTCTGACTCCTTGGTTGTTATCCACCCCGTCTCAGCTTACTATCCACAAGTGTTGTAAAGTTACCACCACTACTCTAGATGAGTATCGTCATCACTATTTATCACTACGGTTGCGTACTACTCGTTATCATGACTCGTTATTTTTCATACCTAAGTACATTTTTGTCTGACTCGAACCGCATTGACGTGAATAATCATTTATACACTTCTCTTGGGGAACGCTTCCTTAGAGTTGCAGAAATTCTTTTGATTTAATACGAGTCACGTTTGAGACATCGTTACATTTTGTTCATTTTAGATCTTCACGGTTACACGAACTCGAATCTATGGAGTGATGTGGGAATGGAGGTATGAGTTAGCGTAATATAACGACACTCGATCAACGTGGTTATATTACGGTAATTCACACCAAAGTTCTAATGACACATGATGGTGGTTGGACTCGATCAACCTAATCACCACCATGTGCCATGTACATGACTTTATTTTTCTTGTTTGAACATCCGAAAACTCCGAGAATACTGATAACAACCATACCCGGGACACATCTTCGATTATTGTCGAACCATATTGATGCTTCCGAATGAATGACAAATTCTTTCGACTTCAAACATATGTTACACGTGTGTACTATCTCGTTTTCTTATAGTTTTTATAGACGAACTACAAAATGCTTGGTATGCTCACATCGAGGCGAAAACTTCTCTCGCCTTACACTCGTACTTCCGTTTAAGGAAATATTTTATCTAAATTCTCAATGGAGAGAGAGACTCTTCACACTATACTAGTATTCGCCTCGAGGGTGAATAGTCCTATCGAACATTTTCGGAAACCGATAAATCTTTCGCGGCGCGAAATTCTTGAGAAACAAAAACTTGTTCCAACGAACGTTTTCACGTCCTAACAAACTCTTTCAAATATACCTTAAAGAGATGTACCTCGTTTCGGATCGAGATCCTCGTTTCACTTCTAGATTTTGGAGTGCCCCACAAAAAGCCTCGGGACCACGTTTAGACATGAGTACCGCACATCAACCACAACCCGACGGACCGAGCAAACATACGATTCAAACCTTGGAAACCGTAATACGAATTCGTGTTATCGACTTCAAAATTTCTTGAGAAAAATCTTTGCTTTTAACCGAATTCTCTTACCACGATAGTTATCATTCGATTCTTAACGTCACACCTTTTGAAACCACATGTGACCGGAAACGTCGTTCTCTTTTGTCGAACAAAGTAAACGATGATCAACTCACCGGGCCCGAGTATATTCATGGACAACCGAGAAAAATTTATTCATATTCAAGCAAGACCCAACACAACTCGTAATCACCAAGAGCTACGCCGATGTTAGACGTAAACATTTCGAATTCCAATTGGGTAACCGCGAAATCTTAAAGTCGCACCTTGGAAGGGTGTAATCCGTCTCGGGAAACATAGAAAGCTAAATCCGCGATATTTTTAATCCTTTTGAAATCTTGGGGCATTTTGAACCCGTTGCTAGCCGTTTACATTTTCCGACTCATTTTGAGTCTCCGTTTATCCAACATCCGATGTATCAACTTAAGGACGTGTCTTGCAAACAAGAACTTGTTATTCCTTTCAGATGAACTTACTATCAATGACAAATTCCACTTCCTAGGAGAACCGGATGAAACCGTGAATCGTGAAACCAAATCTTAAAACAACATAAAATCCCGACCGTCGAAGTCCGTTGAATTGCCCAAGGACGTACCTCCACTTATCCGTAGAATTTCCTACACAAGAGCTCGAGGAAGATTCAACAACTACTACTTCCAACTAAATTTCGGGACGAAATTTCTTTTGAGGTGTGGATAATGTAACATCCCGCGTTTTTCCGTTTAATTTATTTTAACACCGTCTTTTTTTTTTAAATAATATCCTTCGTTATTTAAATTTGTATCTTTCGTTAACTAATGTCCATAATATCCTCGTTATTTAATTATAACGTCACCCGTTTACTCGAACGTCTTTAAAAATATTCGTTTGGTTAATTCCCGCACCCGCTTTGAAACTCGAGGGACCAAAGTTGCAAAGGGGCCTAACTAGTGACTAGGTCAACTAGTCAAACCCCATCTCATCCATTCATTATCACCACCCACCTTCATCCTTCCCTTTCTCTCTACTTCCCATTTTTGAACACAAACCCCAACTTCATAAAATCATCATCTAAATTCGGGATTGGAAGCAAACTTCAAAACAAATTACATTTTCGTGATCCTCTCTTCATCCTCTACATTTTGATACCAATTTCATCAAGTTTGGGTAACTTTCTAAAAACTCTAGATTTCTATAAATTCGTGTTTTTGACTTGAAATTGTGTTAGTTAGTGTCTATGGCTCGTGTATAACATGAATATATGATTTGTTTGCTTGATTTGTTGATTTTGGTGTGACTAGCTTGAAAATGAAAATCGTATGCTTAATCTTTGATTTTGGATGATTAAATGTTGTTAGATTGTTAAAGTTCATGTTTTAAAAGTGTTACTAGCATCATTAGCTTCATGTTGATGTATAGATTGATCAAAGAAACTTCATAAACGCGATTATTGATTTTGTGAACTTTTGGTTAGGGTTTGATAGCCTTAAAGCGAACTTTTGATGCGTTGAATGCTTGTTAATGTTATTGATAAGTGCTTGGTTGTATTACATGCTTCATTACCTTCAAAACGGCATATCATATGTGTGAATTGGATTCCCGAAACTTAAAATGCAATTGATGAACTTGAAACTTTGAAAATGGACTTTTAATGATCACTTGACGAGAAATCGGTTATGGAAAATGTTGTTTTTGTTTGATGAAACATGTTTAGTTGTGTTCCTTGTCAAAAGAGCTTTCCAACGATATAAGATACGCTTTCTAATTGTTTACGGTTTGAGTTTTGCGTTTGTTTGAAATTTTACCAAGCCTTGAACAAGTGAAACAGGCCAGGGACCAGGCCACGGCCATTGTCGCGGCGCGACAAGCCTGGCCGCGGCGCGCCACAAGCCTGCTCCAGTTTCTGTTTTGGATGTCACTTTTTATCAAAAATGTTTGACATGTTATAGACCTCCATTTCACATGTAACTTGTTCTAACATGCTTATATATGAATAACTAGCACAGAAAAATAGTTCGGGACCCGACCCGAACGTGTTGACTTTTCGTTGACTTTGACCAAGTTTGACTTTTAGTCAAACTTAACCAAACTTTTATGCAATCGTTCTAACATGCTTTTATACGTGATTCTTGCATGAAACTTGACAACGTGATTCACATGCTATACTATTCGAGTCGTAACGAGCCATAGGACTAATTGAACACATTTCGCCCGACCTTGTGACGTAACCGGTTAATTAATACAACGTACTTGTTTAGGTCAAGGCTAAGCAACTATCATGCACACGTTTACTTTGTGAAGTACTTTTATACTCGTGCACTCGAGGTGAGATCATAGTCCCACCTTTTCAACAACTTTTTATACTTTTAAATTGTGGGCTGAGAAACATATACTTTGTTACATTTTGTACTACTTACTTTTATACTTTGAACACAAGTACAAGAAAAACAAACATTCCACAGCGAGTTAGAACAAAAATCCTCAATTCGATTATCATTAGTTACACTTGCAGGGTGTAAGCGAGAACTTATATTGTGTGGCCATACGGGTTTGACAAACCCTCATTACGGACGGTTCGCTACCGTCTACGGATGAAATATATTTTCGAGAAACAGTGTATGTTCTAACACTATTGTGATGGGGTTCTATGGAAGGAAACGTTAAGTCTTGATAATTGGGTGCTCGCGAACAATACTTTTGGAATGCAAACGATTTTGATAATCAACTATGGGAATACTAAATCTTGTGGTTCAAAAACAACGTTTACAAATACATCTATGATTTCACCAACGTTTTTCGTTGACAGTTTTCTATATGTTTCTCAGGTTCATACTCGGCTACTTGATACATGTTTCCGCACACTTTGATTTCTTGCTTGAGGTCAAGCATACATGCATACGCTAGTGATAGCACTTTTGGATTAAACCTTAAAGCATACATACTTACGCTATTTATAGCAACTGTGATTTTCAACTTATATTATGTCGCAAGTTATTTCATTTATACTTTACAATTTTTGTAATCTTAAACTTGTTGTCGAATTGTTTGTAAACTAAACTTTGCAAGTCTTGTACGTTTCAAATGAATGCGACATAATTTTGGTCAAACGAGTCTCATATAGGGACTACGACCACGCAACGGGACCTAAGTTAACGGCGCCGTCAATAACGGTTTTGGTCGGGTCGTTACACGGTAATTGTGTAAGTGATTTCAAGTAGGTAAATTATATATGTATATGTATAATTATTGCATTCACTAAGCTTCAAGCTTACCCCTCTCGTTGTTTACCTTTTTACAGGTATTGTGATTGTGAAGCTAGCTAGTTGATAGACTAGATGCGTAGGAGCGCTTGGGCTCGATGGGGTAGCTTTTGGATAAACGGACGCGGATCGGGGATGTGGTAGTCCCCGAGATTATGCTCTTGGTATCGGGTTGGGTTATTGAGTATTAACCCGTATTTCGTGTGATTGAGTCATTATTACAAATGCCTTTGTAATGCGTTAATTGTGTACCAAGGGTCGTTATAATTTGTTAAACGTATCGATATGATATTATGTTTTTGGTTAAAACAGAGTTGTAAATGTAATGTATTAATGAGACCTAACTAAAAAAAAATGTGCTTCGTTTTTGGTAAACGGATTTGGGGTTGTTTCAAGTGGTATCAGAGCATAGTCTAAGGGAATTAGATGACCTTGGAATAGGTGTCTAGTCTTAGACTTATTGGCGATTATGCATTAATTGCGGGACTTGTAGGAATACGGGTCGGATGGAGATTTGTTAGTGCCTTAGAGTAGGTGACTAACTAGGACTTGTGCTTGTCCAATGTGGGATTATGTGGGGCCTTATTTCGTGTGTAAATTAGTGCCTTAGATTGCTAGTGCCTAATGTAAGTAGGCGAACTTGGACGTTGTTTTCATGATAGTCACCTAGGTTGTAGGTTGACTTGTTATTGCGGTGTACTTGTGTATATTTATTATTATATTGTATATATGTGGATATATAGGTATCTATTGGTGCGGTGTCCTAGAGATGAATTATTGAAGAGATTCGGATGTTTGGCGATTTTGAGTGATCAAGTTCACAGTAAGGACTTTGGTCATTCAGGTACTAGGAGTTATCGCGTGTTGTTTTGTGTGAATGTTGCGTGAGTTCGGGTAAAGTACTTTGCGTGATCATGTGAAAATGGTAAGGTACGCAATTGTAATAGTGACTGATCACCATTATTACAACCGTGTATCTTGACATCAAGCATGACATGACGAGTACCGAATGGAGGAAACATGGCATGGTTGGGGTATATTCGGGATAAATTAGGAATCTTCTATTGGTTCCTAGGATATAGTTATCTCGAGTGATGTGCTTGTAGTCACGTCGGGTTCATTGTGAGTCGGGAAGTGTTACGGTGGATTCGGTTAGTTAAGTGGGTGAGCCAACTCACGAGTTCGGAGCGTACTTAGTCACTCTAAGTAGTGGGTGCATTATTTGAGATTGTCATTGGTTGTAGTTACCCATCGTAACTAGGATAACCGATTAGTGTATGTGTGTGCGACGAGGACTTAAATCTCGTAATGGGGCGTATCAAGTCTAATGATTGTAGAATTAGGTCACACTCGGTAGAGTGTGTGGTTGGAGAATCGTGTAAGGATTCTAGTTGTGGGTCGCCTAGAAATTGGCGAACGAGGAGTCTTCGGGTCGTTAAACTCATGAGAGTGGGACCCATATGATGATGATTGCGTTAGTGTGTTAGCGTGTTGTCGATTATAGGATAACATTCCTAACGGAATATCCCTTGTTGTAGTGGTTGTGTCGATATGTGGAAGGGTGTAAGACTTGGTGTTTCCAAGCACCTCTTAGTGTTAGACGGAAGGGTTCATTAGGCTATATCTCTTGGACTTGCGGAAATTACGGGTAGCGTGTGAATGCTAGTAACTTTTGATGAGACAATAACCCGTAAGGTTTTTCGGGTAGGTATGACTTCGGGTCATTATTATAGAGAGATGGGTGACATCGAGTGTATGGGACCTAAAGATCGAGTTTCTAGAATTCGGTTGATTGTGGTGGGAGTCTACATGGCACTGCATCAGGTGCCTCTTTATACCTGCTAGTGTAATGTTCAACTCAGGTAGTGGTGTGATCACTTTGTGCTTAGGGTGACCGTGAGATGCCCTTGGAAGCAGCGGAGATTACGATAGTGATCGATGGGTGATAGTAATTTGACGGTTGTGAAAGTCAAAGTTTAAGAGCATTGCGGTAAATACTTCTTATGAAGTGACGGATGAGCGAATCTTGTGCTCTTAAGTGACAGATGGGTAAGGAATTAAAGATGGCCTGTGAGCCGGTGCTGGACTTTATGGTCGATTGGGCCGAAGGTTATGATGAAATGTTGATATTGCGGTCGACGCAATTATTGTGTCAGATTGGTCACTCTTCTCCATGAGAGTGAGCAATTGTTGGTAAAGGATCGTCGAGTGGAAGGTCGGGTGATCTCGACTGAGATGCACGACTGATTAAGCGGAGTGGCATATGCCTATGCTTAGAGGCGTATGTAAGACTTGGGTGGAGTTCGCTTTGCGAATGATGAAGGACTGTTAGTTGTGATTTGTGGTATGAAGGTGCAATGTCGTCGCGTGTACGACATTTCAAGTGAATGAGTATGTCGTCTCTGAGAGCCTTAAGTGAATTCGTGGTGATTTGATGTTCATGACCAAAGATGAGATTGATCATGTGTGTCGTGGAATGACAATACCGCGGGATGTTATCATCTTAGAGGTGAGAGTGTAGAGCTGAATCCTAAGTGGGGGAGTTTTTACTAACGCCTGAGGAAGCTCCGGTGGTGTTAGATCAAGTGAAATGTAAGACTTCTTATGCAAGGTGATCGTGTAGCACCAAAGTGCAGTATGAGACCAAGTGTGAAGTTTGAGATCACGGAAGTGAGAGAGTGAAGCTGTCATTGCGGGTGCTCTCGTAGTGAAAATCTGGATTGTCTTGAAACTCGGACAGTATTATTGAATGGGAACGAGTTCGATATCGTGGTGGTTGTTGTATTTTTCCCTATCGGGAAACGTGATCGTGGAAATATACAGTGGATTATTCCACTTTATGGCTGATTGTGAGGCGGGGAGTGTCGGTTCCGATTGTCTCACATAGAGACACGCGGTTGTTGTTCGTTTACGAGAGTGTGTTCCCTAGTAATGCGACCCGTTGGTTGCATTGAAATGTTGAGTCCATCCTTAATGGACGGTCTAGGTAGGAGGATTCACCCGGCGTCGGTGAATATTTTATGGGTCGTGTGTCGAATTGCGAAATTGTAGTGATGATGATTTGCTGTTAATGGGATTCTAGTATACAAATAGTTTCCATGCTAGTACTAGGAAATCGTCTTGCGTGATTGTGTTGCAGGGTTTAGGAGAGAAACCCTGTGTCAAGTGTTGATGTTTGTCTAACTCGTGGTGTATTATTGTCGTCCTGGGTTAATCCAGAGATTGATGTTCGTGTGCGGATCAATTTATGGGAAAGTTTGTGTCCCTAGTGTGATTAGTTGGCGATACCGAGATTTCTTCGTTGAAGGAATGACCCGGTGATGCAGACAGGGGAAGTTGGTTCTTGATTCGGAGAACATTTGTGACTGACCGGTTGAGTGATGTGTTTATGAACCGACGAAGTACGGAGTTTTAATGAGGTATGGATCCTTCTCGATTTGGATTAATGCAAGACTTAGTTAACGGCGTAGTGAATTTAGTAGATCGCGTTGGGTGATATAGATATGGATGTAGCTTGTTGCGAGTTGTAACCGGGAGAATTTGAAAGAATATAATGGTGTTTTCCGTATTTTTCCTAAGTGGGCATTTGGGTGTTGAGTGTACGAGATACCGTTTGTTGCGGTAGTGCACGCTAATGATTATTAGCGTGTGGTGAAAACTTCGGATTAATGGAAATTGTTATTGGAATTGTTGCGGACATCGAGTTTGGATGTGTGTCGGAGGACTATATAGTGTAGGTTCGGATTGGTTAAGTGACTAGGATCACTAGGACGCGATCCAATTTAAGTGGGGGAGAGTTGTAACATCTCGTTTTTCATCATACATGTCCGAGGTACGTGATTGATCTTTAGAATGTTCATATTTGGTTGTAGAATAGTATAAAGATGATTGTACGATGAGTGTATGAAGTGTACCAAGCGTGTACGTGTTGCTTGTTCGAATGTCGAAGAAAACTGGACGTTGTTTGAGTTACAAGGTGTATACATACCTTTTCGACCCCAAATAAAGTTTGAGTTGATGTTTTCAAATCCTTACCATTAGAAAGGAAATCTTATTACGTTTCTAACGATACATGATTCATCAAAAACGGAGTTACGGTCAAAAAGTTATGGCCAAAACAAGTTGTTGAAGTTCGGATGAAATAGGCTATTGTCACGGCGCGACCATAATGGCTACGGCGCGACAAATGCATATTTTGCGGGTCAGAAAGCTTGAAAATGTGATCTAAAATCACCCTTTGGGCCACGGCGCGGAGGGTTTACTCCGCGGCGCGACAATAGGCACGATCTGATGCTGTTCAGCCTTTTAATGAGTTAAATGAAGGGCAAAGTTGGTATTTCACATGTGGACGGGTTTTTGGCCATAAAATTGATCCCAATCTTATCCAAACCTCATTTTCTTCATTCTCCTTCCTTCCCACTCACACACCAAACCCTAGAGAGAGAGTAAAGGGTTTAGAGAGAGAAAGCTCGAATCGGGGAAGAAGAAGAGTGTTTTGGGTCGGGTCACAAGAGTTAATGTTGTTCTCCTCGTTCACGACTACGTTGTGGTAGTGATGGTAAGTTCTAACTCCGAAATTCATCTTTATGATTTGATATTCAAGTTAGGGTTTTGAGCTTTTTAGTTGTAAAACCCATTTAGATGATGAAGTGGGTTTATGGAAACTAGTTATTTTTGATACATGGCGGGTTTTGGGTTGATTGACGTTTTGGCCATGATTAGGCTTTGGTTTTGGGTGTAATTACTTAGTTTAGTGATTTTGGAAGTGTTGGAACCCTTTTGGGTGTATTTGGGTTGACTAATTTTGAAATGGGTCAAAATTAGGGTTTATATGTCAAATTGGGTAAGCTAAGGGTTTAACACTTGTGATTTGGTTTAATTGGTGTATTAGGGCCATTTTTACTTGTGTTAGTGATTATTGGTTAGTTAGGGCATTTTTATGACTTTGGTCAAAATGGGTAAATTGAATTGGGTCAAACTTGATGACATTAGTTTTGGTCAAAGGGATGTTAAACACTTTTGTTAAGTGTTAAATGACGTTTTTGAATGAAAGTAAACGTGGGAAGTGATTTTGGGTTAAAATGATATTTTTAACATAAGTCAAACGTGGTCAAAAGCAATATGGGTCAATATTGCACGTGTTGGGATTTTTGGTGTGTTTGGCGTTTGAAATGATTATTACCTAAGTAGTAATTTAATGTTAAGACCTAGGTTTGGTCTAATTGGTGTAAAGTATGATTTGAGCTAAATTGTACTTTGTTGTGGGGTTTGAATTACCACCCGTAGTGGTAGTTGGTGAAGTCCACTTTAGGTGTCTAAATGGGCGGATTGTGGAGGTTGGTATAAACCCTTGGTTGAGGGTGTTGGCGTCGAATTCTCTTGTAGAGAATGTATATTGATTATGTGTATACCTATATGCGTATTATAGGTAAAGGTTTTCTAGGTGGCATTTGAAGGCGAATTACATACATGACTTGTGCGGGCTTTCCAAGGTGAGTGGAATAATTATATATGTATGTATATGATTTATTTACTTGTGGGGTATGGGTTGAAGTTCGATGTTGACGATACCATATCCTAAAGTATATTGTTTGTTTTGATGAGGGTTAAAGTTCGATGTTGACGATACCTCATGTATGGATTTAAAGTTCGATGTTGACGAAGCCATACCACTATTGTAGTGACATTTGATGAGGGTTTAAATTCGATGTTGACGATACCTCATATGTGGGTTTAAGTTCGATGTTGACGATACCACATTAATTCATTCGATGAGGGTTTAAGTTCGATGTTGATGATACCTCATGTGGGTTTAAGTTCGATGTTGACGATACCACATTTGTTAGGACGAATATAAGTTCGATGTTGACGATACCATTCGTTGGGCTAGCCTTGAAATCTTGATTACTAATGGATGTTGTGAACATCAATGTGTTATGTGTTGTAGTGTAGCATATTATATTGTTCGGATTATATGCTATTGTTTGTGCTAGCTTGCGTATTGAAGATTTTAGCGTTATACTTTGCGATGGTATGCTAATTAAAATGTTAGCGTGTATGCGGTAATTGTGTAAGTGATTGCAAGTAGGTAAATTATATATGTATATGTATAATTATTGCATTCACTAAGCTTCAAGCTTACCCCTCTCGTTGTTTACCTTTTTATAGGTATTGTGATTGTGAAGCTAGCTAGTTGATAGACTAGATGCGTAGGAGTGCTTGGGCTCGATGGGGTAGCTTTTGGATAAACGGACGCGGATCAGGGATGTGGTAGTCCCCGAGATTATGCTCTTGGTATCGGGTTGGGTTATTGAGTATTAACCCGTATTTCGTGTGATTGAGTCATTATTACAAATGCCTTTGTAATGCGTTAATTATGTATCAAGGGTCGTTATAATTTGTTAAACGTATCGATATGATATTATGTTTTTGGTTAAAACAGAGTTGGAAATGTAATGTATTAATGGGACCTAACTAAAAAAAAATGTGCTTCGTTTTTGGTAAACGGATTTGGTGTTGTTTCACTAGCTTTTGATCGATTCAAGCTTCTTCTTCTTCTCCAAATCCCCAAATCTCTCTCTAGAACTCTCTCTCTCTCTCTCTAAGAATGGATGAGAGTGTTTAGTGGATATGAAAATGATCCAAAACTAGATCCAATTCTGGTGTTAAGGCTACAAATCCGACCCCAAGTGAAAAGAGACAATTGCCCTTTATTTAACTCTAATTAACAGAAAACAGAAAACTGTTGCCAGGTGTAGTGCGCGGCGCGCACTGTAACGACCCGTCAAAATCGCTATTGACGCGGTACGTTATTCATTGATTTCATAGTGAGGTTTTGACCTCTATATGATATGTTTTGTAAACATTGCATTCTTTTTAAAAGGTACACCATAAATGAATATATAAATCCAAGATTTTCTACATCTGATGATTTCTACGTATAGATAATTACCGTAAACAATAGTTTACAATACTACATCTGTTGACAATACAGTTAAGATAAGTTACATGGTGATGATTTTGTGAATACAAAGTTTTCTCGAATAAAGCATGTATGACTCCATGCACATAGCTTGTATAATGTATAAGCAAACAACGAAAGACTTCTAGAAACCTGAGAATAAACATGCTTTAAAGTGTCAACACAAAGGTTGGTGAGTTCATAGTTTTAATGTTGCGCATAATCTGTATATAAAGGTGGATCACAAGATTTCAGTTGTTTCATCCAGAAACGTTTATCAAAATATTCTACGAAATTGAGCACCCTGGTAACTAAACTTAACGTATATATAATAAGTACCCCTGTTTTAACATACATGCAACCAACATGTACAATACACGCAAACCAACGTGTACTAAACTCAAATAGCATACGTCCATTTTATAGTTGAGGCTAGGGTCTCTATACCTGGAACGGACGGAGATGTCAAGCCCTATGGATCCATATACAACTACTCGCGCCCACCAGTTCTTATAACCGGCAGCTATTAGTTACCAAAGCTAAGCGATTTTCGGTTCAAACTCAGTGTAGAATTTAGTATGTACTTGTGTCCATTGCATTTAAAATAAAGTGCATGTATTCTCAGCCCAAAAATATAAATTGTAAAAGCATTTAGTAAAGAGGGATAAAATGAACTCACGTATTAATATTGTGGTTCAATATTGTATGAAAAGTATGCAGACGCAACGGAGATGATAAATACAAAGTTGGCCTTTGATTCACGAACAATACCCCCGAACAATACCCATAACATCCTTAGATAAACCATTTGAAAAACCCGTTTTGAAATCACTTGAACATAACCCAGTTGTAGTATTTTATGTATATTACTAATAATAATATTAATTAATAATCTTCATAATAATAATATTAATATAGAGAATATGAATATGTATATATGTGTGTTTTTGAAATGAAATTATGCGGAGTGTTCATTAAAATGATCTTCGAATATATAAGCTAGTATAACCATGATGAAGCATTAAAATAATAAAAAAATTAAAATGTGTGAATTATTAGCAGCCATCGAATTTGTAAGTTTCTCTGCCGACATCATTTTTATATATATAATAATAAAATAATAATATAATAATATAATATAATCGAATGAATTCAATCGCATGAATTTAAATTTTAAAAAGTCTTATTTTTTAAATACTTTAGGGGTATGTTATGTAACTTATAATTAATAATTTCTATCATGTCATTTTCATGTGAATAATAAATTAATTAATTTCGTTTCATTTACTATTCATATGAATAGTAAATTAATTAATTTCGATTCAACTATTTAAGTTACATTGTTGTGCGTTGTGCTTTACAGCTTGTACATCTTTGATTTAATTGCGTTTTTCTTATAAATTAAGAAAAATTACATCATAAAAATAAAACGATTAAATACGTAAACTTTTTAATTTGAAAATTGCATCATTCAATAGTAAATTTTTATCATTTCATATATAAATATTATTCGCATGTTTCCGTATATATACACACACACACACACACACACAATTATATAATTATCACAAGTTATGACGTTCGTGAATCGTCGGACAAACAAGGTGGTCAACCGTTATATAAAACTCATTTACAAAAGTTTTAAAACTTGTCAAAATGCATTGCTTATCATGACGAAAATATTAAATCATATAGAGAATTGGTTTAAGTTGAAATTTTTCGGGTCATCACAGTACCTCCCCGTTAAAGAAATTTCGTCCCGAAATTTGATTGGGATCGTCATGGCTGACAATAAGTATGTTTTCATGACGAATACGAGTTGATGATTTGAGTTTTATCATCAGTGAGTAGTATGGATAAAACAATTCATTTATGTGAAGAGTACGACTGAAGCTATCACAAAAGAGTGAAATGATGAAATCAAAGGTTCGTCCTAACTCTTAACGTAGTCACGGTTGATTTCCGAAATTCAAGGAAATTAAAGAAGATCTTTGTAATCTATATAAGATTTGATTCTTCGGTGATTAAGGAAATTATGATTTTCTTTGATTAAATGCGTAATCTGCCTCGATTGTTATGTCCGTTATTTCGCTATAAATCAACCTCTTCCATTCCATTATTTTCATCACTCGTGCACCTTCTTCCTCATTTCAAACCTTTAAAAGATTGTGTAAATGCTTCATTCAGTTCTGATCCTTAATCTCATTCTGACTATCACCACAATCATCCTTCTATTCCAACTCCCACCGGAGGAATCTGTTTACTTCTACTTCGCTCTTGGGGTAGTGGTTTTCATAATCCTTCCTTGCATCTATCTTTCCATAATTATTGACATCTACGGTTAATGATCTCTCCTATTTGCTGTGATTTATACTCCCATTTTTATTTCGAAGCTTCACGCTTTTGTTTTCTCTTCTTGCCATTAAGTTCAACAAGTAATGGTCCAGAATTCGTAGGTATGAAATTTGGAATGAACATAACTAATGTTCTGAGAGAGAAATTGTAATAGCACGATCTTGATTGGTTAAATTACCAGAATTCAAGGGAAAATATAGAACTATCAAGAGAATATGTTCTTGATGTGTTTAGAGATTAGATAGAATGTAAGAGTCATGTAACATGGCACATGATGACGCTATAATCTGTGAATCATCACGTTCCATTAGAAACTCAGCATGACTTACTGTAATATAATCACGTTGATCAAGTGTCATTATATTATACTAACTCATGCTTCAATTCTCAACACGACTTCAAAAACATTCATATTTTAAATTCGAATTTTTCAGAATTTTAGAAACTAAAACAGTTTCTTTTATGATGTAATACAGATAGCACAAAGAGATAAGTAATTTCGGATAAGAATAGTTATGAAAATATCTTCAGAAATATCGAGGATATTTATAATTAAAGATACGATGATATCTTAGAATTTCTAAAATCGGAAGATAATGAAGAAGATTGGTCCGCAAAGGTTTATAGTAAGGAGTAACGTATTTGCTAAAGACTTCAGCAGACACTGAATCATCTGAATTCTTTGAAGGTAGATTTAGTCTTTGTGATTTGTCCACAGCCTCTTTCATGGTTTGCTCTATCCCTTTTTTAGTACCAAATTTTCTTATCTTCTGAACTTCTTCAGCCCACTATTCTTTATCATCACACTTTTGACTGTTAAAGTCGTTTACAGTTTTTGCTGCTTCATCAACATTTTTCAAAATTCCGAGAACTGATTCGTAAATCCATGAGATAGACGTTATATGTATATATATTACTGTTGATGTAGAAACGCTGTGAAAGTCGAGAATAATGATTGAAGCTTTTTGGTATGGCAATTACCGTTACAAGATGCAGATGGATATAAGATAGGGTTTCAATGAATAAATATTGTGATTTTTCGGAGAGATTTAAGTCAAAGGGCAATGAAGTTGCTGGTAAGTTTACTGCTAATGTGGTGGGATATAAAAGGTTCCCTAGTAACGATGACGGAGGGCAAACTTATATATCAAAGTTATAATAAGGCTTATTTGAATGAAAGGTCGATGTTGATTTGCTGGAGATGTGACAAAATTGGCTACTTTGGAGAGGGATTGTAAAGTTATTTTCGGTAATAACAACGCCAATGAATCATAGCTTTGTTTTAAACTTCTACTTAACTTCTAAGAGTTTTCCAGGTGCATGCCTATATGTATAAGTTCTTCTTTTCGTAGATAACGTATGGTTGGATTATCCTCTCGGTTGTTTCTTAATTGAGGGGTTTTCAAGAATCATGAAGGGTTTGATCGCATATTGCAATCGTCAATATACATATGATGTTCTATAATTTTGAATGATACGAATATTTTTCTGGGTTTTATGAATAAAAGTGATGTTCTAGTACAGTTTTGAAGTCAAAGTATAGTTTTGAAAGATGTAGGGATCTAAGAGTGATGATATCGGTTATATCTCGACTTGGATTCTGATATGTTAAAATCAAAATGTGTAATTGAATTTGAATGAGTATGGTTGTTTTGTTTTCTATGAAAGAATGTATATCGTTGTGAAAGTAGTGAGTATAGTTGATGATTGATGAATCAAAATCGAAAAATGTAACATATTAATTGTGAATTTATATATCTCTCGGGTATTACCTACCTGTTAAAATTTTCACAAGTAATATTTTTTACAAGAGAATTTTTATTACAGTCTTTATGAATATATATATATATATATATATATATATATATATATATATATATATTTTTTTTTTTTTTTTTTTCTGCAGATGTAACATATATTTAATGAGTTAATATTAAATTAAACTCATTTGATTTACGGTGAGAATTATAATTAAGAAATCTCTAAAAATTTAGAAATTACGTAATCTTCGCGGATTATTTCTTCAACGTAAATGAAATTATGAATCAATACTTCATTATTCATTTTTATTGATTTTTCCTCATTGAATGATGTTGGTGCCTGTGGAATTCTTGCGAACTTCGCAAGATACGAATGATGTTGTCTAGAAAGTTTCGAGTATATCGATGATGAAAGTGTAAAATCAAACATATAATTGAATAATACACTTGGTTTATTATGAAATGGAATTCATTGAATTGAACAGAGATAATAGTTAACGATGGTTAAGTTGTTAACAACGGATGTACATCATAGCATATTAGTAACATGAATTAACCGAGTAGTATCTACCCTAAAAATTAATTCATACATAATAGCTTAGTACGAAAATAAATATTATAGTTTCCAAAATTCTTTGAAAATAATAAGTTAATATTTCCATAACTCGTTATTTCAATATATCCATTGGTGATTGTGGTGTTGATATCGTTGGTGGTTATGTAACTGGTGGAGCTTGTAGTGTTACAGGTGTTGCTGGTGTTGGTGATACTGATGGTGATGCTGGTGCTGCTTGTATAACAAGTCTATTTTGTAACGCACGCATCATTCCTGTCAGGTTTTCTATTCTCCCCTCTATCATCTCTATCCATCCACTCATCTTGATTTACGGTTATGATTCAAATAAATAATCTCTAAAACTTTAGAGATTACATAATCACCGTAAAATATTTCTCTGATGAATTTATGAATCAATACTTCATCGTTTGTTGTTGTTGTTATTCCATGGTATTTACAGGGCGTATGACGTTGATGCTCGTAGGACAGATTGTGATGTTGAGGCTTGCGATATGGATGTTGTTGGTGGTGGTAATCGTACTGTTGATGATGATGCGGGTGGTGCAGTTGGTGTTTGTGGGGCTTGTGATGCTTGTAAGTTCTGCATCATATTCTCCAAAGCCACCATTCTAGTGCGAAGCTCGTTGACTTCTTCTAGTACACCGGAATGATCGGTGGTTCGGATGAGCGAGTGAATAAGATCTCGAATTTGAGATAGTATATAATCGTGGTGAGATACTCTGGAAATGAGAGAGAAAATGGTGTTTTGGACTGGTTCGCCGGTAAGCTCTTCAGGTTCTTCGCCAATAGGGCAATTTAGTGGATGAAAGGGATCACCTTCTTCTTGTCTCCAATGATTAAGTAGACTACGAACCCATCCCCAATTCATCCAGAATAGTTGATGGCTGATTGGTTGATCCATTCCTGTCACACTGCTTTCGGAGCTCAGGTAGAATTCCATATCGGAAGAGCTATCGGAATCTAGGGAATTTGAACTAGATACGGGATCCATCTTGTATAATTAGGGAAATGATTTTTGATATGAAATAGATTATAGGATTTAGATTGGTATTCTTCAATACATAATTTACATATGTATATATAATACCAAAATTCCATAAATCACGGAGGAATCTTTGGAAGATGTCAGGTAAAGTTTACAGTAACAGATATGCTAATATATGAATTCGTATGTACACTATTTATTTATGCACTAAATGTAGGAAAACGTGTCTATACTTAAGAATGATAAGCAAGTAATTTCTGACAAGAAATGATAAGCAAAAATCGGTAAAAACGAATACGGTCATAGTCAAGACTCACTAATGCATCCTAACAATTAACAGTTAAACACACTAATGCAAATTCTGGTTTCCTATGACCTCAAGCTCTGATACCAACAATAACGACCCGTCAAAATCGCTATTGACGCGGTACATTATTCATTGATTTCATAGTGAGGTTTTGACCTCTATATGATACATTTTGTAAACATTGCATTCTTTTGAAAAGGTACACTATAAATGAATATATAAATCCAAGGTTTTCTACATCTGATGATTTCTACGTATAGATAATTACCGTAAACAATAGTTTACAATACTACTTCCGTTGACAATACAGCCAAGATAAGTTACATGGTGATGATTTTGTGAATGCAAAGTTTTCTCGAATAAAGCATGTATGACTCCATGCACATAGCTTGTATATCATATAAGCAAATAGCGGAAGACTTCTAGGAACCTGAGAATAAACATGCTTTAAAGTGTCAGGTTGGTGAGTTCATAGTTTTAATGTTGCGCATAATCTGTATATAAAGGTGGATCACAAGATTTCAGTTGTTTCATCCAGAAACGTTTATCAAAATATTCTACAAAATTGAGCACCCTGGTAACTAAACTTAACGAATATATAATAAGTACCCCTGTTTTAACATACATGCAACCAACATGTGCAATACACGCAAACCAACGTGTACTAATGTAACGACCCTGGTTTTTCCAACCTTTATTAATAATGTTTATTATTAATGCTTGCGTATTAATGAATGTATTGTTGTACGTTTACTTGTTACCGTGATTGACTTTACATGTCCCGACACGTCTTTGTGACACACATACTTTTCACGAATAATATTTCGGATATTATTTACATTCATGATTAATTAATATTAATCATTTTTAATTAACTAGTGTTAGTAGTTAATTACTTGGGCTTATTTAATTTGTTACATACTTGGTCTTTTATTAATGGACTTAGAAGCCTACCCTACTTCCTTAATGGACTAATTAGCCCATCTTATTATGCAAGTATTACATTTAGATGAAACTAGATTGATTAGTAAAGGAAAGGCTAGTTACATGCTCATTTACACATCTTTCCCATGCAAACTTGCTTTATTACCATTTTGAGCTAAATACATGCAAGTAACTAGTGGACTCTTCCCTCTTTTGGCTCCCTTGGAAACCGTCGGCTATGGGAGGGTATAGGAGAGTTCAAAACTTTTTTTTTGTGTATTACATATTCACTTGTATCTTCATTTCACACACACACTTACTTGCATCTCATTTTCTCTCATTTGCTCTCTACTTTGTAAGTAACAAAGCTTGGTTTTTCTTTCTTTTTTTTCTTGTGAAAACCGAAACCATAAACCTTCATCATCATCATTCTTACTTGTTTAATTACTTGTTCTTTGTTTATTGTTTACTTACTAGTTGTTTGTTGTTTACTTACTAATTGTTAAGAATCAAACTTGTTAGTTTATTTTTCATATCATCTTGTTCATACAAGAACATACAAGAACTAAGGAGAATCAAGTTCATAGTTTGATTCCTCCATAAGACTTGTTAAAAAGAAAGTGCATGAGTTAGAATCATACTTGTGTTCATGATGTAAACTTAAGGTTTACTTTCTTAAGGATCAAAGCCTTGGCTTGAATCTTTCTAAGTATGAACAACCATGAACTTATTACTTGATTATTTAGTTTATTTCTTCATTTTATGCACTTTTAAATTCGTGATTGTTGTTTAATGGTCAAGTATTACTAGTTAATCTTGATCTCATACTTCTTGAAACTAAAGTTAACTTTGTAAGTTCAAGAACATGGAAGTTTAACTTTCTAGTTACAACTTCATATACTTATGAAAGATCTAAGTTTCTATAGCTTATGGTCTTCTAATTTTATTGTAAACAAGAGCTTATGAGCTTACATACACTTTACAAGATGAAAATCTAAGTTTCATAACTTATGATTTCATTAAAGTTAAGATTCAAGTGTTATAACTTAGGATCTAACTTAAGAACTTTAGATCTAGACTTTTGGGTCTAGGATCTTCAAGATCTAACTAAGAACTATGTTCTACAACTTAAGATCTTGTTTATCTAGCTTACTTTCAAGTTTGTAGCTTAATATTACTATTCGAACTCATGTATGTGTCGGATCTAAGATCTTGATGTAACTTTGGTTCATCAAACTACTTACAACACTTAAATGAGTTGTGCTACATATCTTAGACTTACATTAGTGTTATGATGGTCAAAACTTGGTAAAGATGATGCAAACCCATCAACGAGTTGTACACTTGAAGCTACAAGCATCAAGGATGAGAACCGTGATGAGCATCAAGCATCAAGCACCAAGAACCCACCGAAACACCTTTAGCTACTATTTCTGGAACTCATCAGACCACCTAGGCTACTGTAAAGTTGATTTTCAGTTTTCTAAGTTTGTTTAGATGACTTTTCATTTAAGACTCATCTTAATACGAGTTACGGTTTAGGATTTATGGCCCTCCGAATGTTACTATGTCCTTTTAACGTTGTGCTGAAAATTCTGACCTACTCGCACTTAAACCGTCGGCACGGTCAAACAAAGACGAGTTTGGTTCTGGAATTTTTACAGCAACTAAGGGAATCATACACGGAGCCATGGCCACTGGTCAAACCTCAATTCAGTTTGTATAGAGGCTGTGGCGACTGAACGAAGTCAGCCTTTGTTTCAAACTCTTTTCTTGAATGAAACTTACTTTGTACTTTTTGTTTGATGATGAATGATGATGATACCTAAGACCTAATTTACATACTTTTAAACCTTTGGGAACAATTTACTGACTTAGTAACTTTTGACTTAGGTTGAGGACCTTCCGGACCAACCACTTGCTTACTATTCCCGCGTATCGACTTTTACTACTTTCCACTGTAAGTTATAGCATCCCTTTTTTACTTTAACTATTTTGGGAACTGAGAATACATGCACATTTTACGTTTTACATACTAGGCACGAGTACTTAAACTTTATATATGTGTGGGTTATACAACGGCATAAACTTTCCCCTTAGCTCGGTAACGTTTAGTCATTGGTCTTTGAACCGGTGAACGCGAATCTTATACAACGACATAAACTTTCCCCTTAGCTCGGTAATGTTTAGTCATTGGTCTTTGAACAAGTGAATGCGAATCTTAGATATGGATCCATAGGGTTTGACATCCCCACTCGGGCTAGTTGCGCTAGCATTTAACGAGTGTTTAATACTTCGTAAACTTATGCACTCGCCAAGTGTACTTTTAGGGGGTGTTATTTATGTTAAGTTAGTTACCAAGTGCCCACGGTTATACATATACTTTTCATATTGTTTTGAAACGCTGTTGAAGCACTGAAATCTCGTGGCGTACCTTACATTACTGTTATACTAAACTATAGCTCACCAACCTTTGTGTTGATGTTTTTAAGCATGTTTTTCTCAGGTGCTTAAGGTTTGCTTGCTCCCGCTGTACTAGTCATGCCTTGTAGACTCCCGCTGTGCTTACTAGAGATATCTTCGCATGAAACATTTTATCTTGCATTCAAACTTTATTACTTTTGAAACGATATATTTGTAACGACCTATGGGTCACGTACTATTATTTTTGCTTGCTATTCGTAGAAGCATACTTTTGGATGTTAAACATTGGACGTTGGTTAAAACGTCACCTTTATTCATGAATGCAAACTTTTTTTGAAACAACATATAGTATTTGACCTTGTAATGATCCTGTTGTTGATGATTCGTACACGATGGTTTTATACGGGGCATCACATTTGGTATCAGAGCATTGGTTGTAGGGAATTAGGTTGCATTAGTGAGTCTGGACCGACCTGAGTAGGATTCGCTAATAGGACTAATCTACAACTTGCTAGTTTACTTGTTTCTGCGAAACTTGCTGCATGCTGCTGCTTACTTTTACGGCTATATGCCGTATGCTACTACATAATTTCACTACTGCATTCTATTATCTGCTTTCGATTGCATGATACTTCTGTACGATTTGTTATTATTACCATGCTACTTACTGCTATAAATGATCTAGACTGTCGTAGTTACTTTGCCTAATACGTGCTTGCTTTATGACTTACTGACATGGAAAAAGTTATTTTTCCTTGTTCAGATGTCGGATATTCCACCTGTTATTATTTTGGAGAGTAGTTCAGACTCGTACGCCACCTCGCCTGCCATTGTTACCGATTCTCAGATCCCGTCGTCGACACCCTACAGTGACTCAGGCGCTTCATCCTCCGGAGCTAGTAGCCATGCACCCGGCCCAGTGATCACCTCTGACAGAGCCGAGGACCTACCGGAGAATCCAGCTCCACTTGCCCCAGGACCTCCGGAGCCACAGCACCATCCCGGTGGTGCTGTGATTCCCGCAGAACTTGGGGAAGGTCCAGTCCGTAATGAGCATAACCATTGGTGCCGACGCCTTCCTGATGGACGTCTCGTGCCGATCCCGCCCTTCAGATACCGACTGATGATGGCCGCCCGAGGAGAGCCACCCGTGCAGCCACCCCCAGTCAATTTAGACAACCCTTCATCCGACGACTCATCCTCTGACGACTCATCCTCTGACGACTCCAGTGACGAGGATTCCGATGAGGACCCCGATGAGGCACCTGTGCAGCCACCCTCCACCCCGCCGAAGAAGCGGTACCGTTTCGATGGTACAGTTATTCTAGGGATTAATGGAGGTCGACCATTCGTTAACGTACATGGACTGAGGTCTAGGGTCACCGCCCGTAAGCGGGTTGTGCCTTACCCTGCTGATCCTTTTGTGTGTAAGCCTTACCGCTTTGCAGCCTCTACTTCTGGATCCGAACCGTCTGCACCACCAGCTCCACCAGCACCACCCGTACTGACTGCACCGCCTGCCCCACCATCTCCCTCTGTCGAGGAACTGACAAGGGAAGTGGAGACCCTCCGCACTCGGGTAGCTGAGCTCGAGGACCAGATGTCCCACATAATGGACATCCTTCACCCACCATCACCTTAGGGCTTTTGTAGTAGATTTCATTATGTAATCTCATTTGTAGTTTTATGTTTTACTTATGTATTGTACGAACCTATGCGGATGTGTGCAACTTATTACTAATGAATGGAACTTTGTGTTGTTTAATTCTTGCACGATGTTCTATTTACGTTACTGTATGATGATTCTGTGGTATTTGTACCTAGTTGCATTACTTAATAAACATGTGATGTGTTGATTCTATGTTCGTTACCATATACTGTATTATTATTTATTGAATGCTGGATTTTGACTTGAGTCAAAATTTTTGTTTAGAACTTCAATGGCCAACGGAAGATCATGTTGGGATTTAACAAGTTTGAAACTCTTAAAACCATTTAAGAATCATTATAAAACGGAAGCGTGAAATTACCAATTTAACTTGTTATCTTTAAACCAATTAAAGCTAAATCCCATCTTGGATCAAGTTGTGAAATGATGCTTACTAATTAACAAGAAAGGAAGAGTTTTATACCTCCTTAAAACAAGTTTAAGGGCTGCTGTAAGTCGTGAATGATGATGAAGAAGATGACCAAACAAAACACCAAAACACCCTTGAGTCTTTCTTGACCTTGATCACCTTAAAACATAAGCTTGAAACCCACTTTTCTGCCTTGAAATACTTCGAACAGCAGCTCCCAAAATGAGCAGAATGTTTGATGAAATTGATGAGTTTATAGCTTCTAACTTGAAGCCTCAAGTGTGTAATACCCCAAGCTTTTGATGCACCAACACCTTCCTTTGTTTTGTTAGGATTTTAGACACTTGTATGTATTAAAATAGCAAGGAAAACTCTCTTCTTTTCTCCCTAAACAGTTCGGCCAGCACCCTTGAAGAATACATAATTTTCTTGCTCTTTTTAATGTGTGTTCATGGTATTACTTGAGTCAAAGCATGGGCTAACTTGTTAAGCATGTGCTTTTGGAGTTGTGCAATCTTGAAAGCTACAAAACAAAGCATGGGGTGTCTCTCTTGGAGACCCAAAACCGTCCCCATTTTTTTTTTATATAACAAGATTTGTAATTTAATAAAACATGTTATAAAATAACTTGTAGATATACATATATAATACTTGTTATATAAAACATGCATTTGTTAAGTTACTTACATTTTATAAACCAATTTATAAAATATAACACAACATAATTATTTAAACCTATAAATAATTAAATATAAATTATCCAAATAATTTATCTCAAGTGATAATATTTTATAAACCCGATTTTCTAAAATCCAAGTGTCGCGTATTTATTTAATGATCCAATCGTTAAGATTAAATACGTATAAGGTGTCGGTAAGCTTGTTATTGGGTATGACCCGACTTGGATCATAACATATTAGCCACATTAATTAAATATGTCTCTCGGGCATATGAAAAACCTACAGATCAACACCCACCGCAGCCTAAATCGAGGAAATGATCAATGAACGAGTCTCCGCAGCTTTAGCGGAAATGAACCCCCAAGCTCCACCGCCACCGGTTATCCAGCCCATTCGTAATGGGTGTACATATAAAGAGTTTCAAAGCTGCAAGCCCCACAACATTAGTGGAACTGAGGGGCCAGTTGGTCTCACTAGGTGGTTTGAGAAATTAGAATCTGTGTTTCGAGTTAGTAACTGCTCAGAGGCGAACAAAACCAAGTATGTTTGTAGAAGTAGCCAATGGAAAACTTGAGAAAGTTGACCAAATTATCCGAGGAGCTATTCTCAACATAGCTGGTGTGGATTTCACGATTGACTTGATACCATTAAGTTGGGAAGCTTTGATGTTATTGTCGGTATAGACTGGTTGAGCAAGATAAGGGCTGACATTATCTGTGGAGATAAAGCTTTTCGTATACCACACGGAGACGGTGAGCCACTGATTATTTACGGAGAGAGATGTAGTTCGAAACTGAATCTCATTAGTTGCATGAAAGCACAAAAGATCATGAAGAAAGGACGTCTTGCTGTTCTAGCACATGTGAAAACGTTAGAAACCGAAGTGAAGAGCGTGGATGACGTACGAATTGTGAACAAATTTTCCGATGTCTTTTCGGAAGAATTGCCTGGATTACCGCCACCGAGAGCAGTGGAGTTTCAGATCGATTTAGTGCCAGGAGCTGCACCTGTAGCTCGCGTACCTTATCAACTTGCACCTTCCGAAATGTAAGAGTTGCAGAACCAACTACAAGAACTGCTAGACCGTGGATTTATTCAACCAAGTTTCTCGCCTTGGGGCGCACCTGTTCTATTTGTAAAGAAGAAAGACGGATCCTTCCGCATGTGTATCGACTACCGTGAACTCAACAAATTGACGATCAAGAATCGGTATCCTCTTTCCAGAATTGACGATCTTTTTGATCAACTACAAGGATCGAGCGTTTACTCTAAGATCAATTTGCGATCCGGTTATCACCAGTTGAGGGTGAAAGAGAGCGATGTGATGAAGACTGCATTCAGAACTCGTTATGGTTATTATGAGTTTATCGTGATGCCATTCGGTTTAACCAACGCACCTGCCATATTCATGGACCTCATGAATCGTGTATGCAAGCCATACCTGGATAAGTTCGTCATCGTCTTCATAGATGATATCCTCATCTACTCCAAAAGCGAAGAAGAACATGAGCAACATCTTCATCTAGTGCTTGAACTCTTGAGACAAGAGCAACTTTATGCCAAATTTTCCAAGTGTGAATTTTGGTTGAAGGAAGTCCAATTTCTGGGTCACGTTATGAGTGATCAAGGTATCAAAGTTGATCCCACAAAGATCGAAGCTATCAGCAAGTGGGAAACCCCCACTACTTAGACTCACATCCGCCAATTTCTAGGCCTCGCCGGTTACTACCGAAGATTTATTGAAGGTTTCTCTCTAATTGCGCGTCCTTTAACCGCGCTAACTCACAAAGGAAAGAAGTTCATTTGGGAACCCGAACAGGAATCAGCATTTCAAATTTTGAAAAAGAAGTTAACCACCACACCTATCTTATCACTTCCTTAAGGAAGTGACGATTTCGTCGTTTATTGCGATGCTTTGAAGAGTGTTTTTGGTTGTGTACTGATGCAACGCACAAAGGTTATCGCTTACACCTCTCGTCAACTGAAGATTCACGAGCGAAATTACACTACGTACGATCTCGAGCTTGGAGCCGTTGTCTTTGCATTAAAGCTGTGGAGACACTATCTTTATGGAACTAAGAGCACTATTTTCACCGATCATAAAAGCCTCCAACACATCTTCAATCAGAAGCAACTGAATATGAGACAGCGTCGATGGATCGAGACGCTGAACGACTATGATTGTGAACTTCATTATCACCCTGGAAAGGCCAATGTTGTAGCTGACGCTTTGAGCCGAAAGGAGAGGATGGCACCTCTTTGTGTTCGGGCACTGAACATCACCATTCATTCGAACCTCAATAGCCAGATCCGAGCAGCCCAAGATGAGGCTCTCAAGGAAGAGAATATATCTCACGAATACTTGAACATCCTCGTTTCTCGATTCGAAGTTAAGGAAACTGGACTTCGATGCTATGCCAGAAGAATTTGGGTACCTCATTATGGAGATCTACGGAACCTTATACTAGATGAAGCCCACAAGTCGAGATATTCGATTCATCCTGGAGTGGGTAAAAAGTACCACGATCTTAAAGAACAGTATTGGTGGCTTAATCTTAAGAAGGACGTTGCAACTTATGTTGGAAAGTGTTTGACTTGTTCGAAAGTTAAGGCCGAACATCAGAAGCCCTCTGGATTACTTCAACAACCGGAAATCCCACAATGAAAGTGGGAAAGGATAACAATGGATTTCATTACGAAGTTACCAAAGACGGTGGGCGGATACGATACCATCTGGGTTATTGTTAACCGTCTTACCAAATCTGCACACGTTTTGGCCATGAAGGAAATGGATACGATGGAGAGACTCGCTCAACTATACATCAAAGAGGTTGTATCTCGTCATGGTGTACCCTTATCGATCATCTCAGATCGCGATCCCCGTTTTGCTTCCAGATTTTGGCGTTCTTTGCAAGAAGCCTTAGGAACTCGTCTCGACATGAGTACTGCGTATCACCCACAGACCGACGGACAAAGCGAACGCACGATTCAGACTTTGGTGGACATGTTGCGTGCTTGTGTTACTGATTTTGGAAAGGCCTGGGAAAGACATTTGCCGCTAGCCGAATTCTCTTACAACAACAGTTATCATTCGAGTATTAATGCCGCACCTTTTGAAGCGTTGTATGGCCGCAAGTGCCGATCTCCTATTTGTTGGGCCGAAGTAGGCGAAACGCAAATCACCGGACCCGAGATAGTCCATGAAACAACTGAGAAGATTGTCCAAATTCAAGCGAGACTTAAGACGGCCCGTGATCGTCAAAAGAGTTATGCCGACCATAAATGTAAGGACTTCGAATTCAACTTGGGTGACAATGTAATGTTGAAGTTCGCGCCTTGGAAAGGTGTGATCCATTTTGGAAAACACGGAAAGTTAAACCCGCGATACATTGGTCCTTTTGAAATCTTAGAGCGTGTGGACCCGTTGCTTACCGTCTGGATCTTCCGACTCAATTGAGCTCAGTTCATCCTACCTTTCATGTATCGAATTTGAAGAAGTGCCTTGCTGAGTCGGAACATGTCATACCATTGGAGGAACTTACGATTGACGACAAACTCCACTTCGTGGAAGAGCCTGTCGAAATTATAGAACGTGAGGTCAAAGTTTTGAAACACAACAGGATTCCGATCGTCCGAGTCCGATGGAATGCCAAACGAGGACCTGAGTTTACATGGGAACGAGAGGATCAAATGATGCAGAAGTATCCTGACCTTTTCCCAGCTCCTCCATCTCCCTCAGCTTAAAATTTTGGGGCGAATTTTTCTTTAACAGATGGGTAATGTAACGACCCTGGTTTTTCCAACCTTTATTAATAATGTTTATTATTAATGCTTGCGTATTAATGAATGTATTATTATACGTTTACTTGTTACCGTGATTGACTTTACATGTCCCGACACGTCTTTGTGACACACATACTTTTCACGAATAATATTTCGGATATTATTTACATTCATGATTAATTAATATTAATCATTTTTAATTAACTAGTGTTAGTAGTTAATTACTTGGGCTTATTTAATTTGTTACATACTTGGTCTTTTATTAATGGACTCATGATTAATGGACTTAGAAGCCCACCCTACTTCCTTAATGGACTAATTAGCCCATCTTATTATGCAAGTATTACATTTAGATGAAACTAGATTGATTAGTAAAGGAAAGGCTAGTTACATGCTCATTTACACATCTTTCCCATGCAAACTTGCTTTATTACCATTTTGAGCTAAATACAAGCAAGTAACTAGTGGACTCTTCCCTTTTTTGGCTCCCTTGGAAACCGTCGGCTATGGGAGGGTATAGGAGAGTTCAACACTTTTTTTTGTGTGTATTACATATTCACTTGTATCTTCATTTCACACACACACACTTACTTGCATCTCATTTTCTCTAATTTGCTCTCATTTGCTCTCTACTTTGTAAGTAACAAAGCTTGGTTTTTCTTTCTTTTTTTTCTTGTGAAAACCGAAACCATAAACCTTCATCATCATCATTCCTACTTGTTTAATTACTTGTTCTTTGTTTATTGTTTACTTACTAGTTGTTTGTTGTTTACTTACTAATTGTTAAGAATCAAACTTGTTAGTTTATTCTTCATATCATCTTGTTCATATAAGAACATACAAGAACTAAGGAGAATCAAGTTCATAGTTTGATTCCTCTATAAGACTTGTTAAAAAGAAAGTTCATGAGTTAGAATCATACTTGTGTTCATGATGTAAACTTAAGGTTTACTTTCTTAAGGATCAAAGCCTTGGCTTGAATCTTTCTAAGTATGAGCAACCATGAACTTATTACTTGATTATTTAGTTTATTTCTTCATGTTATGCACTTTTAAATTCGTGATTGTTGTTTAATGGTCAAGTATTACTAGTTAATCTTGATCTCATACTTCTTGAAACTAAAGTTAACTTTGTAAGTTCAAGAACATGGAAGTTTAACTTTCTAGTTACAACTTCATATACTTATGAAAGATCTAAGTTTCTATAGCTTATGGTCTTCTAATTTTGTTGTAAACAAGAGCTTATGAGCTTACATACACTTTACAAGATGAAAATCTAAGTTTCATAACTTATGGTTTCATTAAAGTTAAGATTCAAGTGTTATAACTTAGGATCTAACTTAAGAACTTTAGATCTAGACTTTTGGGTCTAGGATCTTCAAGATCTAACTAAGAACTATGTTCTACAACTTAAGATCTTGTTTATCTAGTTTACTTTCAAGTTTGTAGCTTAATATTACTATTCGAACTCATGTATGTGTCGGATCTAAGATCTTGATGTAACTTTGGTTCATCAAACTACTTACAACACTTAAATGAGTTGTGCTACATATCTTAGACTTACATTAGTTTTATGATGGTTAAAACTTGGTAAAGATGATGCAAACCCATCAACTAGTTGTACACTTGAAGCTACAAGCATCAAGGATGAGAACCGTGATGAGCATCAAGCACCGAGAACCCACCGGAACACCTTTAGCTACTGTTTCTGGAACTGATCAGACCACTGGGATACTGTAAATTTTATTTTCAGTTTTCTCAGTTCGTTTAGATGACTTTTCATTTAAGACTCATCTTAATCTGAGTTACGGTTTAGGATTTATGGCCCTCCGAATGTCACTATGTCCTTTTAACGTTGTGCTGAAAAATCTGACCTACTCGCACTTAAACCGTCGTCACGGTCAAACAAAGACGATTTTGGTTCTGAAATTTTTACAGCAACTAAGGGACTCATACACGGAGCCATGGCCACTGGTCTCACCTCAATTCAGTTTGTATAGAGGCTGTGGCGACTGAACGAAGTTAGCCTTTGTTTCAAACTCTTTTCTTGAATGAAACTTACTTTGTACTTTTTGTTTGATGATGAATGATGATGATACCTAAGACCTAATTTACATACTTTTAAACCTTTGGGAACGATTTACTAACTTAGTAACTTTTGACTTAGGTTGAGGACCTTCCGGACCAACTACTTGCTTACTATTCCCGCGTATCGACTTTTACTACTTTCCACTGTGAGTTATAGCATCCCTTTTTACTTTAACTATTTTGGGAACCGAGAATACATGAGCATTTTACGTTTTACATACTAGGCACGAGTACTTAAACTTTATATATGTGTGGGTTATACAATGGCATAAACTTTCCCCTTAGCTCGGTAACGTTTAGTCATTGGTCTTTGAACCGGTAAACGCGAATCTTAGATATGGATCCATAGGGTTTGACATCACCACTCGGGCTAGTCGCGCTAGCATTTAACGAGTGTTTAATACTTCGTAAACTTACGCACTTGCCAAGTGTACTTTTAGGGGGTGTTATTTACGTTAAGTTAGTTACCAAGTGCCCACGGTTATACATATACTTTTCATACTGTTTTGAAACGCTGTTGAAGCACTGAAATCTCGTGGCCTACCTTACATTACTGTTATACTTAAACTATAGCTCACCAACCTTTGTGTTGACGTTTTAAGCATGTTTTTTCTCAGGTGCTTAAGGTTTGCTTGCTCCCGCTGTACTAGTATTGCCTTGTAGACTCCCGCTGTGCTAATTAGAGATATCTTCGCATGAAACATTTTATCTTGCATTCAAACTTTATTACTTTTGAAACGATGTATTTGTAACGACCTATGGGTTACGTACTATTATTTTTGCTTGCTATTCATAGAAGCATACTTTCGGATGTTAAACATAGGACGTTGGTTAAAACGTCACCTTTATTCATGAATACAAACTTATTTTGAAACAGCATATAGTATTTGACCTTGTAATGATCCTGTTTTTGATGATTCGTACACTATAGTTTTGTACGGGGCATCACAACTAAACTCAAATAGCATACGTCCATTTTATAGTTCATGCTAGGGTCTCTATCCCTGGAACGGACGGGGATGTCAAGCCCTATGGATCCATATACAACTACTCGCGCCCACCAGTTCTTATAACCGGCAGCTACTAGTTACCAAAGCTAAGGGATTTTGGGTTCAAACTCAGTGTAGAATTTAGTATGTAGTTGTGTCCATTGCATTCAAAATAAAGTGCATGTATTCTCAGCCCAAAAATATAAATTGCAAAAGCATTTAGTAAAGAGGGATAAAATGAACTCACGTATCAATATTATGGTTTAATATTGTAGAAAAAGTATGCAGACGCAACGGAGATGATAAATGCAAAGTTGGCCTTTGATTCATGAACAATATCCCCGAACAATACCCATAACATCCTTAGATAAACCATTTGAAAAACCGTTTTGAAATCACTTGAACATAACCCAGTTGTAGTATTTTATGTATATTACTACTACTACTACTATTACTACTACTACTAATAATAATAATAATAATAATAATAATAATAATAATAATAATAATAATAATAATAATAATAATAATAATATTAATTAATAATCTTCATAATAATCTTCATAATAATAATATTAATATAGAGAATATGAATATGTATATATGTGTGTTTTTGAAATGAAATTATGCGGAGTGTTCAGTAAAATGATCTTCGAATATATAAGCTAGTATGACCATGATGAAGCATTAAAATAATAAAAAAATTAAAACGCGTGAATTATTAGCAGCCATCGAATTTGTATGTTTCTTTGCCGACATCATTTTTTATATATATAATAATAAAATAATAATATAATATAATCGAATGAATTCAATCGAATGAATTTAAATTTTAAAAAGTTGTATTTTTTAAATACTTTAGGGGTATGCTATGTAACTTATAATTAATAATTTCTATCATGTCGTTTTCATGTGAATAGTAAATTAATTAATTTCGTTTCATTTACTATTCATATGAATAGTAAATTAATTAATTTTGATTGAACTATTTAAGTTACATTGTTGTACGTTGTGCTTTACAGCTTGTACATCTTTGATTTAATTGCGTTTTTCTTATAAATTAAGAAAAATTACATCATAAAAATAAAACGATTAAATACGTAAAAATTTTAATTTGAAAATTGCATCATTCAATAGTAAATTTTTATCATTTCATATATAAATATTATTCGCATGTTTCCGTGTATATATATATATACATATATATATATATATATATATATATATATATATATATATATATATATATATATATACACACACACAATTATATAATTATCACAAGTTATGACGTTCGTAAATCGTCGGACAAACAAAGTGGTCAACCGTTATATAAAACTCATTTACAAAAGTTTTAAAACTTGTCAAAATGCATTGCTTATCATGACGAAAATATTAAATCATATAGAGAATTGGTTTAAGTTGAAATTTTCCGGGTCATCACACGCACCCCTAGCCATGCGCGGCGCACACAATGGTCCAAACAGTATGTCAACTTTTAAATTTCCTCTACGCTTCACACACTTAATGTGCATCATTTTTACTCTATGTACAAGAATTATTTAGGTCTTACAACTCTCCCCCATTTAGATTGGATCACGTCCTCGTGATCCGCACCAAATACTAGAAGTTAAGCACTTCTCCCTCGAACATTTTCGCCTCCAAATGCGGAAGTCACACATGTCGTAATCACGCATCCGACTTCTTGCTTCGTACACTAACGCATCATATATTACAACGAGGAAGGGTAATCACCCCTCGAGACAAAACAACCGCAACCGTTTGCTCCTACATCGAGTATCCAACTCATATAATACTTTTCACAATCAAACCAAAAGTAGAGCAATTCACCGACAATCATCGTCGTCACTCCTCACGAACCTACGAAACACAATCAAGCCCGACATCCATAACATCCCCCGTAAATTCTAAGATCTCACCACACGCTAATAATTACTAGCGTGCACTACCGCAACAAGCGATATCTCATACACTCGAAGTCAAGAATTTCCGCTTAGAAAAATACGAAAAACACCACATATCACTTCAAGTCCTCGCGGCTAAAATTCGCAACAAGCTACATCAATAATCGCACCACCCAACGCGATCTACTAAAATCCATTACATCGTGAACCATGACTTGCATTAATCCAAATTAAGAAGGATTTATGCTTCGTTAAAACTCCGTACTCCATTGGTTAATAAACGTACTACTCAACCGATCATTTCTGAATATTCCTTAGACCAAGAACCAACTTCCTCCGGCTCCATACCTGGGTCATTCTTCAACGAAGAAATTTTGATAACCCCAAAATAACACTTTAGAAGCACCACTTTCCCACCGATCGATCCGCACACGACTATCCGTCACTGGATTAATCCAGGACGACAATAATACACTACGAGTTAGGCGAAACATCAACGCATCGTCATAGGGTTTCTCCTCTGAACCATACAATACGGCTTCCTAGTACTAGCATAAAGGCTATTCGTACAATAAAATATCGTCAACGGCGAATCATCATCACAAAATTCCCGCAATTCATCACACGACTCACAAAAACAAAAAACAAAAAAAAAGTCACCAAATCCGAGTGAACCTTCCTACCTAGACCGTCCGCTAAGGATGGCCTCGACATTTCAATGCAACCTACGGGTCACATCACTATGGTACACATTCTCGCAACAAAAACAACACCTGCGTGTCTCTATGTGAGACAATCAGAACCGACACTCTCGCCTCACAATCGTCCATTAAGTGGAATAATCCACTTGACAATTTTTCACGATCACGTTTCCCGATAGGGAAAATACTGTATCTACCACAATATCAAAATTGTACCTATTCGACAATACGATCCAAGTTTCATAGCAACCCATATTTTACATTCGAGAGCACCTGCAACAACAACTTCATTATCTCACCTCCGTGAACTCCAACTTTGCAATTGACCTCGTACCTCACTTTGGTGCTACATGACCACCTTACATAAGAAGTCTTACACTTCACTAGATCTAACACGACCGGGGCTTCCTCATACGACAGTAAAAACTCCCCCACTTAGGATTCAGCTCCATATTCCCACCGCCAAGATGATAACATCCCGCGGAATTGTCATTCCACGACACACATGACCATCCTCATCGTTGGTCATACACACCAAATCACCGTAGATTCACCTTAGGCTCTCAGAGCCATCATACACAATCACTAGAGATGTCATACATGCGACGGCATCGCACTTTCGTACCACGATTAACAATTAACAGCCCTTCGTCGTTCGCAAAGCGAACTCCACCAAAATCCTATGAACGCCTCTAAGCCTAGGCATACGCCACTCCGCTTAATCAGTCGTGCATCTCAGTCGAGATCACCCGACCTTCCCCGCAACGAACCTTTATTAACAATTTCTCACTCTCATGGAGAAGAGTGACCAACCCGACACAATAATTACATCGACCGCAATATCAACACTTCATCCTAACCTTCGGCCTAACCGACCATTAAGTCCATCATTGACTCACCGATCATCTTTACCTGCCTATCACTTAAGAGCAACAAGATTCGCTCACCCGTCACTTCATAAGAAGTATTTACCGCAATGCTCTTAAACTTCAACTTGTGCAACCGTCGAATTCCTATCACTCGTCAAACACTATTATAACCCTCTATGCTTCCAAGGGTATCCCACGGGCACCCTAAGCACAAAATGATCACACCATTACCAGAGTTGAACATTACACTAGCAGGTATAAGAAGGCACCTGACGCCGTATCATGCAACTCCCACAGCAACCTATCGAGATTTAGAAACTCGATCTTTGGGTCCCATACACCCGACATTGCCCATCTCTCCCCAATAATGACCCAAAGTCATACTTACCCGAAAAACCTCACGGTTTATTTTCTTATCTAAAGTTTCTACCGATCACACACTACCCGTAACTTTCACAAGGCCAAACGATATAGCCTAACGAAACCTTCCGTCTAACGCTAAGAGGTGCTTGGAACACCAAGTCTTACACCCTTCCAAATAACGACACAATCAATACAACAAGGGATATTCTGTTAGGAATGTTACCCTATAATCTATAACACGCTTACGCAATCAATATCATACGGATCTCACTCCCATGAGTTTAATGACCCGAAGACTCCTTAATTCGCAAATTCTAAGACGACTCATAACTAGAATCCTTACACGATCCTCTAACCACACACTTTACGGAGTGTAACTCAATTCTACAATCATTAGACTTGCTATTTCCCATCACGGGATTCAAGTCCTTGTCGCACACACATACGCACTAATCGCTTATCCTAGTTACGATGAGTAACTTTAATTAATGACAATCTCAATAGTGCACCCGCTACCTAGGGTGACTAAGTACGCGTCGAACTCGTGAGTTTGCTCATTCACTTAACTAACCAAAACCACCATAACACTTCCCGACTAACAATGAACCCGATGTGTCTACAAGCACATCATCCGAGACAACTATATCCTAGGAACCAATAAACGATTCCTAATTCATCCCGAATCTACCCCAACCATGCCACGTTTCCTCCGTTCGGTACTCCTCATGTCATGCTTGATGTCAAGATACACTTTCGTAATAATGGTGATCGGTCACTATTACAAATGCCTACCTTACCATTTTCACATGGTCACGCAAAGTACTTTACTCGGACTAACGCAACATTCACACCAAATAACACGCGATAACTCCTAGTACCCGAATGACCAAAGTCCTTACCGTGAACTTGATCACTCAAAGCCGCCATCCCTAGGACACCGCACCAAATAGATACTTGTATATATACACCTATATACAATATAATAAAAATGTACATAGGTACACAGTAACAACAAGTCAACCTACAACCTAGGTGACTATCACTAAAACAACTTTCAAGTTTGCCTACTTACATTAGGCACTATCCAACTAAGGCACTAATTTACACACGAAATAAGGCCCCACATAATCACACTTTGGACAAACAGAAGTCCTAGTTAATCACCTACTCTAAGGCACTAACAAATCTCAATTCGACTCGTATTCCAACAAGTCCCGCAAATAATATGTAACTGTCAATAAGCTAAGACTAGGTACCTATTCCAAGGTCACCTAATTCCCTAAGACTATGCTCTGATACCACTTGTAACGACTCAACCCGTTATCCAACCGAATACGCAGCAAATTTATATATGTATGTATATATATATATATATATATATATATATATATATATATATATATATATATATATATATATATATATATATATATATATATATATATATATATATATATATATATATATATATATACATACATATATATATATATATTTATATATGATAGATGGGTGCGCAGCGCGCTCCACTGCCTGTGCGCGGCGCGCACAAGGCCTGGTCAGCTTCTGTCCGAAATTTCCAATTTTCAATTAAAGATCTCCCACTTCCCGACACTCTTAGGAGAAACGTTTTTCACAACACATTATAATAAACAAGACTAACACATTCCAATAATAAAACGAGTTTTACGACACCGGGCCCACATCGGCCATTTTACGACTTTCGTACAAAATACAAGTTTCAATCCCAATTTACATTTAGACGAGTTAGGACTCTATAACCCAACCCGATACCAAGAGCATAATCCCGGGGACTACCAAATCCCCAATCCGCGTCCGCATATTCAAAAGCTACCCCATCGAGCCCAAGCGCTCCTACGCAACTAGTCTAACAACTAGCTAGCCTCATAACACAATACCTGAAAAAGGTAAACAACGAGAGGGGTAAGCTAACGCTTAGTGAGTGCAAAAGTATACACATACATATATAACCTACTTACTTGCAATCACTTACACAATTTACCTCATACACGCTAGCATTTAAATTAGCATACCATTTCAACTCACAACGCCAAATCCACGATATCACGAGCTAGCACAAACGATAGCATATAACACGAACAATATAATATGCTATACTACAACACATAACCATGGTTAACCAATCATACAAAGGGAACGATTCTCGCGAATGAACAGTTAGCCCCGCAGACGCCACTAGTATGCATCACTAGTCCCTTGGGTGGTATCGCATACCCAAAATTAAATCCCACCCGTCACGTGAAATGTGGTATCGCATACCCGAACTTAAAACCCACACTTCACGCCCGCACACACATGATGATGAGGTATCGCATACTCGAACTTTAAACCCTCATCCCAAGCCAACACAATGTAGTATCGCATACCAAACTTAAAACCCACATCGCACTTCGCACAAGTAAATACATTACATACACACATGTATAATTATTCCACTCACCTCGAAATGCCCGAACAAGTCATGTATGTAAATCGCCTCCAAACGAAACCGAGCAAATTCTCTACAAGAGAATTTGACTCCAACACCCTTAACCAAGTGTTTCCATCTAACATAACGACCCGCCCATTTAGTCACCTAAAATGGACTTCACCAATTACCACTACGGGTGGTAATTCCAACCCATTCAAACAAGTACAATTTAACCAAAATTATACTTGACACCATTTAACCCAAAATCACTACCCACGATTACTTCATTCAAAAACGTCATTTAACACTTTAACAAGAGCGTTTAACATCCATTTAATCCAAATTAGTATCATTACCAAATCCGACCCAATCAAAGTCAACCCATTTTGACATAAGTCCCAAAAATGCTCAAAATCACTAACGGCTAGTGATTATATTTTCAAAACACCAATTAACACTTGAATCGACATTTATATACTTGGTTCATCAAATCTTGACCTCATAACATAGTTTGACACCAAATCAAGGTGAACACCCATTTTGTCATACAAACATGTTCTTATGAACATCTAAACACTAACACACTTACAAGCTAGTGGTTTTACACCCAAACCATGAACAAATTCGTCCTCAAACTCTAAACCCACAACAATCGGGTTTACTTAGACAATACATAAAGCAAAACCCCCATATTCATGAGAAATGGGGTTTAGAACCCTAACAAGCTCAAACCCTAAACATGAACAAGAGTCTTAACAATTAAATTCGTAGTTAGAGCTTACCAACAGTACCAAAATGTAGCCAAGAACGAGATGAACAACTTTAACACTCGAGCTTTTGATCGATTCAAGCTTCTTCTTCTCCAAAATCCCAAATCTCTCTCTAGAACTCTATCTCTCTCTCTCTAAGAATGGATGAGAGTGTTTAGTGGATGTGAAAAGGATTCAAAACTAGATCCAATTCTGGTGTTAAGGCTACAGATCCGACCCCAAGTGAAAAGACATAATTTCCCTTCATTTAACTATAATTAACAGAAAACAGAAAACTGTCACCAGATGTAGTGCGCGGCGCGCACCCCTAGCCATGCGCGGCGTGCACGATGGTCCAAACAGTCTGTCAACTTTTAAATTTCCTCCACGCTTCACACACTTAATGTGCATCATTTTTACTCTATGTACAAGAATTATTTGGGTCTTACACTGTATTATACCTAATATCGCTAACAGCGTCTCTCAGGATTTTCTTTTGCTTTATAATTCTTTTTTTTTTCAAAAATTTGCAACCAACATCTCTCCATCTAACTTTCATTAGATAAGTCTGTTAACTCTTGACATGCATTGCATGTGAGGGTAAAATCATCTTTTTAACCCTTCTCTCCATCTTTAATTTAACTTATCTTTATTCACCCTCATTTTAATCATCTCCAACTCATCATCATCTCCCTAAATTATCAACCCTAGTGTTTTAATACTTCACAATAAACCCAAATAAAATTCATCTAACTTTATCCATTTCATTTAATTTTGGAAAACAACCAAGCTCAAACAATAAATATTTGCACACCTGGATCTATAAGAAAACAGTCTCGTAGGTTTGTCCTCTAAGTCTCCAACATTCTGTTGGAGTCAAAGTGGTAACACTGACCCAATTCGTGAGTATTGAGTGCAATATTGTGAAAATATGAGATGAGATTTGGGACAATTTTTCTGAGTTTTTATTCAACTGAATCAAACGTACAATTGGAAGAAGGAAATTGCAATGAAAATTGTTTAACTTAAATAAAAGATTACATCCTATTAAATAGAGAAAAAATAAACTGTATAATAACCCATGTCTTCCATGATGCTACTTTCTCTCTTTGATCTACTATTCTCGGCCCATTTACTTGACCCACTCCATGACTCTTTCAAATTATGATGCACGTGCAGAATTAACTATAACATTCTCCCCCTTAATTTTGTTGTGCATCTTCCAAGCATTCGATTCCTATCATATATCGCATTTCCTTGAATTTAAGTCATGGTAGTGCCTTTGTTAGCATGTCTGCTACTTGCTTTTCCCCACTTACGTGCTCAACTAGAACCTTACCTTCTTCTATACATTCTCGAATGAAATGGAACCTTGTGTCAATGTGTTTGCTTCTCCTATGAAACACTGAATTTCTCATTAATGTAATAGCTGATTTGTTGTCAACAAGAAGCTTCACACAATCTGCTTTCCGTCCTGTCACATCGACTAGCAAATTCCTTAACCATATGGCCTGACATGCTGCAGAAGCTGTAGCCATAAATTCTGATTCGCATGAGGAAAGTACAACAGTCCTTTGTTTTGCTGAGCACCAAGTGATTAAGTTTCCCGAGTAGTAAAAAGCCATTCCTGTTGTCCCCTTTCCATCACTACGATCCATGTCATAACTACTATCGCTGTAACCAAGCAATTTTCCATCTCCACCCCTTCGATAAAATAGACCATAAGATGTTGTACCTTTAACGTACCTGAGAATTTGTCTAACAGCTTTGTAATGGCTCTCTTTTGGTGATGCCATAAATCTACTCATCACTCCCACTGAGTAGCTAAGATCAGGTCTTGTGTGTACGAGATAACGAAGGCTTCCGATAATACTTATATACTTTGTTTCATCCACTGCTATGCCTTCTTCATCTTTCATCACTTGAAGCTTTGGTTCCATCGGATATTGAGCTGGGTTGCAATCTGCCATTTGAAAGGACCCGTCCTAATCCATCCGGACAAAGTCCACATCGATTATAAATGATTTACAATAGTTGATTACATCGCGAGGTACTTGACCTCTATATGATACATTTTACAAACATTGCATTCATTTTTGAAAAGACAATCTTTCATTACATCAACGGTTGACGACATGCATACCATTTCATAATATATCTTACTATAATTGACTTAATAATAATCTCGATGAACTCAACGACTCGAATGCAACGTCTTTTGAAACATGTCATAAATGACTCCAAGTAATATCCCTAAAATGAGCAAATGCACAGCGGAAGATTTCTTTCGTACCTGAGAATAAACATGCTTTCAAGTGTCAACCAAAAGGTTGGTGAGTTCATTAGTTTAACATAAATAATCATTTCATAATTTTAATAGACCACAAGATTTCATATTTCCATTTCTAATAAACATACGTCCCATGCATAGAGACAAAAATATCATTCATATGGATTGAACACCTAGTAACCGACATTCACAATATGCATATAAGAATATCCCCATCATTCCGGGATCCTCCTTCGGACATGATATAAATTTCGAAGTACTAAAGCATCTGGTACTTTGGATGGGGCTTGTTGGGCCCGATAGATCTATCTTTAGAGTTCGCGTCAATTAGGGTGTCTGTTCCCTAATTCTTAGATTACCAGACTTAATAAAAAGGGGCATACTCAGTTTCGATCATTCAACCATATAATGTAGTTTCAATTACTTGTGTCTATTTGGTAAAACAGTTATAAAAACAGCGCATGTATTCTCAGTCTCAAATATATATATTGCAAAAGCATTTAAAAAGGGATTAATGAAACTCACCATACTGTATTTTGTAGTAAAAATACATACAACATCATTGAACAAGTGTAAGGTTGGCCTTGGATTCACGAACCTAAATTATTTATATATATTTATATGTTGGTCAATATTTGTCTAACAATTTAAGTCAAGTCATAGTGTACCACAATCCTAATGCTCGAGACTAATATGCAAAAATTAACAAAAGTCAATTTGACTCAAAATGATTTCCAAAATTTATACATGATTATTATATAGTTTAAATATCGTTGTTTTATATTTTAAATATTTTTAACAGATTTATTAGAGTAAATAGTATAATTTATTTATTAATAAATAAAAATTTTTATAAAAATATACTTTTATATATCTTAGATAATAAAATTTATAAAGTCCATTGAATATCATAAAATGTTATGATAGATTTTTATTAAGGTAATTATATATTTTTTTTATTACATTTCTATTTGATAAAATAACATTGATAATAATAATAAGTAAAAGTTGTATTATTTTGTATTATTATTATTCTACTAAAAATAATAACAATATTTATATTTACGAAAATAGTATTATAACAATATGTTAATTCTTTTTAATAATAAAATTTTATATTAACAATTATATTCCTATTAAAAATAATAATTTTTGTAAAGATGATATTTTTAATATTAATAATAATACTTTTAATAATAATAGTGATAAAAATGATAATTTTATCTAAATAAATATCTTTAAATTTCATCATGATACTCGTACTCATTATTTCCTAATCAATTTGTTAATAGCTTTTAAATCGTCTTTTATATCGTGTTCATTTTAATGATAATAATAATAATCATAATAATTAAGTGTTACTATTAGTTTTAATTATAATATTACTAATAATAATAAATATTATGATAATGACAATACTAATAACTATTTTAATGATAATAATAATAAAATAACAATTTTTAACGATAATACTTCTTGTTGATAATGATAATAATAATAATAGTAATAATAATAATAATAATAATTATTATTATATAAAAACTAGAACGACGATTATAACGACGATAATAATAATCATTTTTAGTAATAATACAAAATTTTAATTGACAATAGCTTCTAATCCGTTCATCGAATCCATTCGATATCTAAATGAAAAGTTTATAGTTTTTCGCCAGCTTTCCAACGACATGCATATGTTATACCTTATCTCAACCGCATACGTAACTAATTCAGGATTCAACATAACCTATCTAAGTTCAATATTAAAAATACAAGCATGCATAATCCTATTTTCTCGAGCACTAGTCAGGGATACACTATTAATAAATAAAAGTTAAGTTATGAGTGCTCACGTATCAATATTGAGATTCAATATTGCAGGAAAGGTACGTAGACGTGACGAAGATAATAAACACTAGATTGACCTCATGAGCATACCCCCGAATCATTATCCATAATCTCCATAGCTATAACCCATAATTTCCTTAGCCCCATTCCTATTCGAAAAACTTATTTTGAAATAACTCGCTCATGACCTCGTCGTAGTATTTTATGTATCAAGAAATAATAATACTAATACTACTAATAATAATAATATTATTAATAATATTAAATTTATAAATAATAATAACATAAATAATAATTAATATACATATAGAGAGTGCTTGCGAGAGATTGAAATGAGGATATGAATCAGATTTCGTTAGTATTTAAACAAAATTTCGCCACCTAACCACACCATGTTCGTAGGGCCTCTTGTTTCATCACATATGCGCATCTTAATCCTACCGACACTCTTGTTACAATGCATAAAGTTAAAATGCACGACTAATATGTATATATAAATATTATTTAATATATAATATATTTAATCCTTAGAATTAATTAAATATTATATTATATTTACGCTCATGGTAAAAATATAATTTTTACAAAAATGACACGGACGTGGTCTCACGACTCATGTACCACTTTCGGTTTTTCGAGCGCACTTCCGTACGTTTAGAAAATTAGCCTTTTACGTTACGCGACGCGTACCCTTATTAATAATTTGACTTTCTCATCAACAAATTACTTTATAAAAAATGTGACTTATATAATTGAGTGTTGTGGTCATTTACTTCTATAAATCAGTGGCTCGTTGTTTATCAAAATCTATTATTTTAAATTAGGACGTTTTATGACTAAGTTATATATATTTATATTTTCATTTTGAAATATAAATTTGAACTATCTACTTAATATAGTTTTTCAAAACTATTGTCATTCAAAACTTATATATTTAGAAGTCGTTTAAATATTAAAAATTACTATTTCGTAACATTTGTATTTTAAAATTTTAAAATTAATATAGTTCATTTATCCACAAACGTTCATAAAACGTTTTAATAACCAAATTATTTTATATTCAAAAATCATTTTATTACAAAGGTTATAATAGTAGAAGTTGTTTATGTCATAAGACGTTTTTAATAATAAAAGTCTATTATATCAAAAAGGCGTTTTCGTTAAAGAAAGTACAATCATATATGAATCATATCAGGTTTCAGGGTTTTTAAATTTCTATTTTTAATTATGACTCGTAGGATTAAGTCTAAAGGAAAATCAAACGTAAGGAATCATCTTAATGTAAAATATCGATCTATTTAACTTGTCAATATTTACTTTCTAATTTATCTATATTCCCTAATTTCACTTTCACAATACATAATAGGAAAGTTAATTAATTTATATTTTCAAAAGTCACGGGGCAATTATTGTAAGGCATGTATTGGAATTTAACAGGAATTTCCACTAATTTGGCTAGCTCTCGCTACTGGACACTTTGTCCCTACTCGAAGATTACTTTACCATTTATTCCATATATCGTTAAAAATAAGAGTTTCCTAATTCAAAGTGGACCTCATAATAGAGACTCGTAATCATAATTCAATGTATCTGATAATTCAATCATTTGATATTATCTTTTAACCTCATCGATAAACTTACATCGAACAAATACGTTCATGTAAAGTATTATTCGTTCAATACCTTGATAACATTTCCAAGTTCATAAAATAGATCTCATAGCTTATATTCATATCAACTAATCCGTTCAATGTTTTATTAATAAATCTCAATTTAATTATCACACATATGTATATGTATATATATATATATATATATAATTACACATAATTGTTCGTGAATCTTTAGGCATGGTCAAAGGGTAATTGATTACATGAATATAGATTTCCAAACTTTTGAGACTTAACATTACAGATTTTGCTTATTGTGTTGGAACATATAAAGATTAAGTTTTAATTTGGTCGGAAATTTCCGGGTCGTCACACCATTCCAGCAACTTCCAATATTTTTTTCACATACCCATTTTGAACAAGTGTGATCCCTTCTTCACTTTGGCTAACCTCTAGTCTGAGGTAGTAAGATAACAACCCAAGATCACTCATATCAAACATTTGTTGCATTCTTTTCTTAAACTTATCAATGAGATCTTCATTACCTCTTGTCACAATGAGATCATCAACATATACCCCAACAATCAACAACTCCTTACCTAATCCTTGTTGGTAAACCGCATGTTCTTGTGAACACCGTTTGAAAACCATCTCTTTTAGTACTTGGTCAAGCCGAACATTCCAAGCTCTAGGGGCTTGACGCAGCCCATACAAAGCTTTATTAAGCTTATAAACATGCGTTTCTTTTCCTATAACAACCCTCACTTTTCGACTTCCGATTTTACTAAAATACCTAGAGTTGTTATATACGAATAAATTTAACGTTGACCGAATAAACGTACGCTTAAAATAAATAATATAATTATAAATATTATAAATAAGATTATGATATATAATATAACATAATTACATCAATGAATATATATATAATATTTATATTACTTTTGTTATTTAGTTAATAGAATATATAATTAACTAAATAATAAATAATATTATAACATTTATAAAACTAATAAAAACTATAAATTAATAATCATAAATTTTAATTTTTATAAAAACTAAGTATAATAATAATTTTTATATAAAATTCGTATTTAATAATTAAACAAATATAGAAATAAAATGTTAAATGTTCTTAGAAATATATTAAACAAATTTTTTTTTAGAATTTTATACAAAAAAAAATCAAAACTATATCTACTTTTAATAAATAAATACAAAAATACAAACTACTTTTTCTTTTAAGATTTACTTTTAATAAAAATACAAACTACTTTTCTTTTAAGATTTACTTTTAATAAAAATACAAACTACTTTTTCTTATTTTAACTTTTAAGATTTTACTTTTAATAAAAATACAAACTACTTTTTCTTATTTTAACTTTTAAGATTTACTTTTAATAAAAATACAAAATACTTTTTCTTATTTTAACTTTTAAGATTTACTTATTTTATTTTATTTTATTTTTACCTAATATTTTCAAGTATAAATACCACATACATTTCTCATTTCAAACTTACACCTTAATCTCTCATTTCTCTCTTAAAGAACTACTTCTAGTTGATATCTCGGTCACTTACTTGCTTTACTTTCCTTTCTTGCGTGGAATACTTCAACTGCTATTTAAGGTGAGTTTCATTTGCTCCCTTTTTAATTGCTTTGCAATTTACATTTTTGGGCTGAGAATACATGCGCTGTTTTATAACTGTTTTATGAAATGAATACAAACACTAAAACTGATTTTGCGTGAGTTTCATTTGCTCCCCTTTTACTCTTTACATTTTTGGGGCTGAGAATACATGCAAATGTTTTATTAACTGTTTTACAATAATTATATGCGTGAGTTTCATTACTCCCTTTTTATATATATTTTTGGGCTGAGAATACATGCGATGTTTTATAAATGTTTTACGAAATAGGCACAAGTATTAAAACTAATTCTACGTGGGTTAGAATCAAAAATCCCCTAGCTTGGTAACTTTAACTATTGGTTTATGAACTGGTAGGCGCGAATCCTAGAGATAGATCTATCGGGTCTTACACCCCCACCCAGATGTTTTTCTAGTCACTACTAAACTAGAAGAACGGGTGTTTAGTACTTCGAGGTTAACGTAACGCACTTGATTCGGTGCAAATATTATTATAACTCAGGGGTACACACTCTTGTTAAGGCTAGTTACCGGGTGCCCACAACTTATAGAATGCTTTTATACACTTGTTAGTGTACGGATATTTATGAAACTGAAATCTTGTGGCCTATTATTATAACGGAAATGATTGATTTTGATAAACTAATGAACTCACCAACCTTTTTGGTTGACACTTTAAGCATGTTTTGTCTCAGGTGACGAATAAGATGATTGCCATGATTGCTACCTGATGAATTGAATGCTGCTACATGGAGTCTTCATTTAATTACATTTACTTTGCATTAAGACTATTATTATTATTTCAGTTTAAATTAGATGTAAAACTTTTAATGCTTCCGCTGTTTTATTAATAAATGTTTTATTCAAAACGTCTCATATAGAGTCGTTCTCGTTTATACAACTGTGATTTGATATAATTAGTCACAAATACCCTAGGCCCTATTTTGGGGGTGTGACATTTCCTGCAACAACAAAACCATCAGGTTGCAAAACATACACTTCTTCTTGAAGTTTGCCATTTAAGAAGGCAGACTTGACGTCTAAATAATGAAATTTCCAAGCTTCATGGGCTGCTAGAGCTAGTATCACTCTCACAGTTTCGATTCTAGCCACCGGTGCAAAAGCCTCTTCATAATCAACTCCTTTTTGTGTGACGACCCGAAAATTTCCGATCAAATTTAAACTTAATCTTTATATGATTTCGACACGATAAGCAAAGTCTGTAATGTTGAAGTCTCAAAAACTTTGAACTGTGTTCATATATACATTTGACCTTTGACTATTCTCGAAGATTCACGAACATTGGTTTGTAAATAAAAATGTATATATGTATTTTGTAAATATAAATATAAGTATATATATAATATGTTGGATTAATAAAATATACTTTAATTAATTAGAATTTAAGATATAAAATAATACTTGGAGTAATTAAATTATTGTTGAAATAAATATATATAAAGATATATGTTATTATGAATCCATATATGATTTCTATTAAAAATTATTAATATATTGTAATATATATATATAATGTATAAATAATAGATATTCAATAAAAGTTGTTATTAAAATAAATACAAATATATATAAATTCTATATATTGTAATGTTTGAATATTAAATATTCAATATATGTTAGTGTACATATTACATAAATAATAAAATGTAATATTAATATAATAAGTTTAATTATGAGCTAAATTATAGTTGATATAGAAACATTATTATTATTTCAATATTAACCTCTATATTAGTAATTATTAATATGAAAATGAAAATATATATAAATCGTTATATTATTATTATTACTAATATTATTATGATTAGTATTATTATTAGTAATAATATCATTATTAGTATTTTATTTTTATTAGTAACAATTTGATAAAATTATTAATATTATCAATATTATGTTTCTATTATTATTAGTATTCTTATTAAAATTATTAATAGATTTATATCATTAATTAATATTAAAAAACCTAATAAAACAGATATATATCGGTACAGCTATATAAATAGATATATATATATATAATCAGATATGAAAAAAAATCCAGTAATTAAAATATAAACAGATATATATACGAATTAATATGTATATATATATATATATATATATATATATATATATATATATATATATATATACAGATACATATACGAATATAAATACAAATTATTTGTCTACTTACGTACTCAGTTTCAAGTCGCTATCCCCTCTGTTTAATTTGTCTATCTTATTGAAATATATACGAATCAAATCACAGGCATGTCCAAAACTCTGTTTAGGGTCCTTTTCCACTTTAATTATTTATTTTATTTTTTCTTTTTGCTCGTGAGTGAATTTCGACTGCAATTGATTATAAATAGACCAATTCGTGAAGTATGGCTATCATTCAGATTTATTATCATTATCAGTATCAATTACAACAACCAATTATTGTTAAACCAATTTATTTTATTAAATTTTTTACCATTAAAACCGTACGTCTCCTGTTCTTGTTTCTTTAAATCAAAATCTCAAATTCGTATTTAATTTCAAAATCCATAAATGTCATTGCATTAGGAATCAACCATTCGAACTACCTGTAAGTTTTAAGACTCTAATTCATTCGATAAATTTCAAATTTCGAAGCCAAAGTTTATTTCTAAAAAAGTCAACTAAATTGTCAATCGCGAAATTTGTAATCGTTTTAATGTTTTAGATTAAATTGATGATCCAGATAGATTACATGAATGATTTAGAACCTTTTTCATGAAGAGTTCGTGGTCTATAACTGTCTCTAATTTCAAAATGGAATTAAAGTTCATACGTTTTTATTTTTTTCTGTTTCAGCTTATTTTGTTTTATTTTTTCTGTTTTAAATAATTTATATCACTACAAAATGTTTCTGTATTATTTGAGAGTCCTAAAACCACAAGAATTAATTTGGGGCATTAATGGAATTCTGTCGATCGAATTGTGAGGAAGAAGAAGAAATATAGAAGTTGAAATAATACGGGTTATAAGTAAAGGGAGAGGATATAAATCAGATAAATAGGCGACAGATCCATGGTTAATGTGACGACCCAGAAATTTCCAATCAAATTTAAACTTAATCTTTATATGTCTCCGACACGATAAGCAAAGTCTATTTAATTAAATCTCAAAAACTTTGAACTGTTACATGGGTACACTTAAACCTTTGACTATTCCCGACGATTCACGAACAAATTGTTTATAAATAAATGTGTGTATATATATAATGTGAAATAATAAAATACCAATGAATCAGTAAAAATAGAATATGTAAATTAATATAATACAATAGGGTTGCTATTAAAAGTCTATTTATATGATTTTTTTTCTCTTCTCAAATAATAAATATCCAATAAAAGTTATTATATAAAATATTACAGATTAAAATGTAGATGTTATATTATGATCATTACTTTCATTATTCTTACTAATAGTAACATTAATATTTGTATTATTAGTAATATTATGGCTAATATAAAATATATATGTATAATGAAATTTGATATATACAAATATTATTATTACTTATGTTATTATTAATAACTAGTGTTATTATTATAAATATCATTAATAATTTTATTATTGTCAATTTCATTAAAATCCTTAATATTGTGACTTATTATAATTGTCAATATCATTATTTTTATTAATAAATATTACTATTCTTATTATTACTTATTATTATCAATATTAATAAAATTGTCGTAAATATTAGTATTAATATTTTTATTACCAATGTAATTATTATTAGAAGCATTACTAGGAACATTATTATTAATAATTATTATTATCAGTATTATTATTATTTATTTGTTATTATTATTAATATAATTATTATTATTAACCTTATTAGAATTATTATTATTATTAATATATTATTTAATTATTTAAAGTAACTGAATATGATCTATAACACAGTAAAATTTGTACACTTTGATATACATCACAATCGAAAATATATTTCTGTCTGTACTAGTCGATTATTGTGGAAAAGGCCAAGCAAATATTTATCACCCATATCAATTGTACGATTCTGTTAAATCTTCATATCTACTTTTAATATTTTTTTTGTTTCTTCTCTTTGTCTAAGTAATAGCTGTCGATACCTTCTCCTATATAAACCCAACGATGATCACATACTTATGGATTTAACCATTCAATTAGCACCCTTTTCTTGATAATATTTGATCGAAACTACCACCTGCTACTACCCCTTTTGCACCTGCAACCAACACTTAACCTCGTGCTACTGTAATTCTTTTCATTCTCATTCGTGTTATACATATACTACTAATCGAAGATAACCCAACCTCAACACAAACACCACAAAACGTTGCCATCTTCTATTTCCTGTTTCCGTTTACAGCCAACAATCAACCACCAACTATTGCTAAATTGACCGAGCTGCTGAAATTTTCTGTTTCATCTTCGAACCCCAGCCACCATTCAATCAACTCATCTCATAACACCACTTTGTGTAATTGCTTCTTTGTTCCTAACTACTTCGTTTTTTTATTTATTTATTTATTTAACTTACAAGAGGGATAAAACCAAAGAGGTTGTATGGAACATTAATAAGCATTATTTTGTCAAGCTCCAAGACAAATGTATGCAAGTGGATTAGGTTGCAAAGTGAATTGCCGACAATTTGACCATCATTAGAGACGTGCCATTTTTTTTCTTTTAAACCATGTAACATGGATTAGTTAGAGCACATATCCTAATTACTTTAACCAAACAATTAGTTGTACAGTATGGTGACGTTTATGTATTCTTTCTTTCCTCATGGTGGGCCGACATATACTAGTTAAAAAAATTCAATTATACATGTTAGGTGAAAGTATTTTACCTTGGGACGTGATTAGTTGTGGGACGTGATTAGTGGTGGATTGTAGGCTGAGATTTCGGTTTAGCATGTAATGGAGGGATAAATTCAAGCTTCATGGCCAACCACATGGAACATGGATATCATATATGGCATTTTTTTTTAATAAAGATATTAACGCTTAAAGGTGATGGTGGATGATAAGGAAATGTTAATGATCATTATAGTGGGAAAAGGGAAGACATGATAAACCACTTGTTTCCTTTAAAATGATACGGTGGGGATGTAAGAAACAGAACCCCACACATGACAACTTCTTATTGCAGACGGATATATTTTTATGGCCGTATTCTTTATTCATTGGGCCGAAAATTTCATTGATGATTATGATTGGGCCGTGAATTATTTTATGAAGTTTGGCTTGTGCTATTGTGTTGGGCCAGCCATGATTCAATTCTGATATTGGGCCGAGATGTTAGATTGTAATGTTACGTAACTTTGTTATAGTGATACCATTTAAAGAATGTAATGAAACGGTTTATAAAACAGTTAATGATAACAATACAACTCAGATGATGATTATGAGTGAACGATGGTGTTGAGATGAAGATGTTGTAATGATGAGTGAGATTATGATTATGATTATGATTATGATGCAAGAAAATCGTGATCATGAAGATGAGATTAGATGACTAAGATTATGATGGTGATGATTAGATATTAAGGTAATGATGATGATGATTAGATGATAAAATAAAGATGATTATGGTATATGATGTTATGATTTTATGTGATGCAAATATGATGTGATCATGAATGTGATGATGACGATTAGGATGATGAAGGAGATTGTTGTAGGAGACATGAAGTTTGATTGAAAAGAAGAGGATTAAATGGATTTTTGTTACGAAAAGGAAAACAGAAACGGTTAGATGGATAAAGGGTTTGACGGGTGAACGAGAGGTCTCGGGTTCGAGTCTTGGTAATGGCGTTCCATTCTTTTTGAAGCCTAATTTGTATGAGGTAGTAATTTTGTGATATTATTATTATTATTATTATTATTATTATTATTATTATTATTATTATTATTATTATTATTATTATTATTATTATTATTATTATTATTATTATTATTATTATTATTATTATTATTATTATCAATATTATCATTATCATTATCAACATTTTTATAAAATTATTATCATCATTTTTACCAACACCATTATTATTTATTATTATTACTATTAGTATCCATATTTTTATAAAAACATTACAATATTTTTATTATAAATATTATTTTCCAAATAAAGTAGTAGTTATATAAAAACATATCTTAATATAATCCTATATATATAAAGATATTAATCTTAATACATTACATAATATAAATAAACTTAGCGGATTAAATGTGATATGTGTTAATATATATACATGATATAGGTTTGTGAATCCGAGGCCAACCCTATACATGATAAATGATGTCATATGTATTTTTACTACAAAATACAGTATGGTGAGTTCATTTGATTTTCTTTTACTCTTTACATTTTTGGGACTGAGAATACATGCACTACTTTTACAACTGCTTTATTAAATGCTTTTGAAATACATTTTGAACTGCGAATATATGAAATGCTTTTATAAATGTTTGACGAGATAGACACAAGCAAAACATTTCTCGAATGAATTATGTGGACGTGATAATTACCACCATTGAATTGTGTGGACGTGATAATTGCCACAATTGATATGAATATTTTTCCCCTGATTATTATTGCTTGGTAACCTAAGAATTAGGGAACATCACTAATTTTGAGAATTAGTGCACGCCTAATTGACGCGAATCCTAAAGGTAGCTACCGGGTTTAACACCCCCACCCAGAATGTTCACTAGACGGAAGAACTAGTGGGCGTGGTGTTTAGTACTTCGAAGTTTATATGATTATTATACAGACGAGATGTTCTGTTTTTGGGGATATTATTGATGCGCATTATATGTTAAGGTCGGTTACCAAGCCAAGCAATGAAAGTAAAGTGAATGTTATGTATTGAGAGAATGATTTTATACACAGGTTATGTGTATGTTATTTTTGTGCACGGAATATGTGTACGGTTACTATGATTTATGAAAAATGGATTTCGTACACGAGAAATGTGTACTGTATTTAAAAGATATCGCATGTACATTACAGGTGGGTATAGGATTCGGGCCCATTTGTACCATGCTGCATTTAAATCTTGTGGTCTATCAAAATGATGAATTTTATTGTCTTATGATAAACCTATGAACTCACCAACCTTTTGGTTGACACTTGAAAGCATGTTTATTCTTAGGTATGAAAGAAATCTTCCGCTGTGCATTAGCTCCTATTAGAGACATTACTTGGAGTCATTCATGACATATTTCAAAAGACGTTGCATTCGGGTCGTCGAGTTCATCAAGATTATTATTAAATCAATTATAGATGGATATATTATGAAAGGGTATGCATGCCATCAACTTTCGATGTAAATGAAAGTTTGTCTTTTAAAAACGAATGCAATGTTTGTAAATGTATCATATAGAGGTCAAGTACTTCGCGATGTAATCATATGTTATTGTATTCGTTGTTATGGATTAGGACGAGTCTTTACATGTGGTATCAGAGCGGTGGTCTTAGCGAACCAGGTCTGCATTAGTGTGTCTAATTGATAGTTGTTAAGATACATTAGTGAGTCTGGACTTTGACCGTGTCTGCATGTCAAAAGTTTTGCTTATCATTTCGTGTTGAAAATTACCTGCTTATCATTCTTTGGGAATCACTTGCTTATTATCTTAAGTCTAGACATGTATTACTGCATTTAGTGCATCGATAGTGTATAGACAAAATTCATATCTTAGCGTATGTGTTACTATAGACTTTTCCTGACATCTTTCGTAGATTCCTCCGTAACTTATGGGATTTTAGTATTATATATGAATATGTAAATTATGTATTGCAGGGTACTAATCTACATCCTATAATCTATTTCTTATCGAAAATCCTTCATCTGATCATACGAGATGAGTCCTTTAACCAGTTCGAGTCCCTCAGATTTCGATAGCTATTCCGATAGTTATTCCGACAACTATTCCGACATGGATATTCACCTAAGCTTCGAAAGCGGTGTCACCGGAATGAATCAATCAATCAGCCATCCCCAATTCATCTGATGGGTTCGTAGTCAACTTAATCAATGGAGATGATGTGTGCGAGGGGTACTAGGAAATAGTATTATTTTTAAAATGAAATACTATTAAATACAATACAATTTTACACAAGATATTTATTTATTTATAGAATGGATATACCTAAACCTTGCTACAATACTTATAGGCAGTGTACCTAATCGTACAGTAGTGTAGTTTTTAGTAAGTCCGGTTCATCCACAGGGAACTCTTAAACAAGCTTAACGCTATAATTTTAAAAACTATATTTGTAAAAATACAAAAATATATATAAGTAGTATTATTATTATAAAAGGGGGTTTTTACCGTTTAATGACCGGTTTGTCGATTTTAAAACTTAAGTCGCAGTTAAAACCTAATGTAAAATATTAAAAATAAAAGATTTAATTTAAAGCGTAAAGTAAATAACGATAATGAAATTGCGATTATTAAAAGTGCAATTAAATACAATGACAATAAATAAAAGTGCGATAATTAAAAGTGCAATTAAATACAATGACAATAAATAAAAGTGCGATAATTAAAAGTGCAATTAAATACAATGACAATAAATAAAAGTGCGATAATTGAAAGTGCAATTAAATATGAAATATATAAATTATGCCTATTTAAACTTCCGTAATCATGATGTTTGACGTGTTGATTTTAGTTTTATTACCATGGGTTAATTGTCCTTTGTCCTGGATTATTCGATATGTCCATACGGATTTGTCCATAATAGTCCATCAGTCATAATCATAAAGTGCGAAAGTCTTTGTCAAATTATTCTTATTCCCGAAGTCAAATATTCCAACTAATTGGGGATTCGAATTGTAATAAGGTCTTAATACTTTGTTTAATGAATACACCAGGTTATCGACTGTGTGTAAACCAAGGTTTTACTACTTTGTTAACAATTACACCAATTACCCTTGAATGTAATCCACCCCTGTTTCAACAAGTCTATTAACTATTAATCCAGTTCCGTGTCCGGTAAGATGAACAATTATTGGTATTTATAGATATCCCGCCCACCGTACCCAGTTAAGCGTATGTGGTTATATATAAATACGTCAAATTATAAGTCTATATATTAAATTAACGAGGTATCATTTAGTTAATATAAAACCCATTAATAGCCCATAGTCTAATTTCCACAAGTGTCGTTCTTTTGTCCAAACCCCAATTATGGTACAAAGCCCAATTACCCAATTTTAATATTTAGTCCGACATCACGATTAATTCATCATTAAATAAGCATAATAATAACTTAGCTACGAGACATTAATTTAAAAATAACATTAACCATAACTTACAGTGATTAAAAATAGCGTAGCGTTACACGGACAGAATTTCGACTTACACCCTTACATCATTCACTAACATACCCTTATTATTAGAATTTAAAATTAAAATATATATATATATATATATATATATATATATATATATATATATATATATATATATATATATATATATATATATATATGGATGGATATATATTCTAAAAACTGAGCCAAAACACGCGAATTTATAGGACCAGACCTGATACTGCTCACCATGCGATCGCATGGCTTTTTGCCTTCCAGGCCATGCGATCGCATGGCTCCTTTTTCCAGCCCACATGTTGTTGTTTGCATTCTGCCGACGGTTTATATAATAATATATAATATATAAATAATTTAATAATTATTTAAATATTATATTTTATTCTTGTGCATAGTAGACTTGTAATTTTTAGTCCGTTACGTCGAGCGTTGAGAGTTGACTTTGGTCCCGATTCCGGATTTTCGAACGTCCTTGCGTATAATTTAATATCTTGTACTTTGCGTTTTGCGTCTTGTACTCTTGTAATTTTGAGACGTTTCTTATCAATAATTGGAACCACTTTGATTGTATTTTGTACTTTTGAGCTTTTTGGTCGTTTGCGTCTTCAATTTGTCGAATTTGTCTTTTGTCTTCACCTTTTATTATTTAAATGAATATCACTTGTAAATAGAATAATTGCAACTAAAAGCTTGTATTTCTTGAGGGATAATGCTATGAAATATATGTTCGTTTTTAGCATTATCAAATATTCCCACACTTGAGCGTTGCTTGTCCTCAAGCAATATAGTCTTGAAATAAAAATACTAGAATCACTTCTTTATTCTTCACACTTTGTACATCAGTGATTTTTATACGGCGGTATAAACAATGGTAGTAACGTTGTGGTTTACAGTCCCACATGACTATAAAAATTTAGATCCTTTAAGGAAATTAGATCTTTATGAAAACATTTGATCTTTTGAAAATTTAATCTAGCTTTTACCCTAGATAAGTTTTCCGGAATAACCCTTCACCGATGTTTGCGAAATGTTTTTTTTTTTTGGGTTTGGTGGATTTCAGATTTTAAAATTTATCTCAAAAATTGCGGTTTTGTGTCACCCACTTGCTAACCTTGTATTTGGAAAGCAACACGTCCAGTATACTTGCTCCGTATATTACCTTTTGGTAAACTACTGTCTGGTTGTAAAGGAAAGCGTTGAACAAGCAACTGTTAGGGAAATGTCCCCTGACATGCTTTTAATTATGGTCTATAACATGTCGGATGCAATTACTATCCTTGGTAGGAGCAATAGTAAAGCTCACCCTTATAATTTTTCGGTCTGACATAGAGTCCTGTCTTTGACCATACTATGCAACCACCGTTCTTACGGTTGACACCCGATTTGGTTCAGGTGACCTAATGAATTCCAGGTGAATTCCTAGGATTTTACGTTCAATGGTAATGAACGCATTGAAAATAGGGTTTTCAGAAAACAAATCGGTTTTAATTTGATCAAAATATTTTCTCGTTCAAGCTCGAGTTTAGATATCATCGAATTCCATGAGTTTGTAATTCTCAATCTTTAAGGTCAATCTCTAGGATTGAGTAATATCAGGCTTAAAAGCTGATTTTTGATCTTTAAGGAGATTATCCTTTCTGGGGATCTGATTCATTAGTCTTATCCAGCTAATTTGCACGACGTCCTCCCTATTTTACAAGACAGATCCTCTCATGGTTAGGATAAGTCTGACCACATGGCGACCCTGTTTGATGCTGAGGTCCGTGAATTTCCTGCTGATTTTAGTGATGACTTCTCTAGATTTTTCGTCAACCTACAGCTGGTCTGGACGACAACTTTTTGACCTAAATCATGAAGCGCGTTTCTTTTTCGGAAGACTTTACTTCCTTTTAATGATGGAATTGATTCATCGTGTAGATCCATCTTTCTTTCAAATATATTACAGTAAATCGGGTAAAATATTTAATTTTGTCCAAAACAAAAGTATCTTCAGTTATTTGTACAAAAATATGTGATATATGTTCAAAATAACTTGGTAAATTTTTCCCACACTTGGCTTTTATTTTCCTTTTTATTGTCCTCTATTCCATTTTAAATGAATTCTAACATTTTGGTTTGTTTCTCAATTTATGTCATTTCCAAGGTAACAATAATTTCAATGTTAACACCTAGTTTTATCGTTCATAAATATGTATAAACATGATTTTTAATTCATTTAATTGAAAATTTTACTAGAATTAGGTAGTCAGTATATAAGACTAGGGCTGTTCTTTATTATCAGAGAGCACTAGATTCTAATACAACTACTGCTTTACTAGTATTTTTAATGGTAACCAAGTGTATAAGTTAAAATTTTTAAAAATCCGAAAGAATTTAACCCCTTCCCACACTTAAGATCTTGCAATGCCCTCATTTGCAAGAAACCAGTAACAATTTAAATTATTGAGGGTGATTAGCGTAGAAAAATGATTAAATTTTACCAAAGTTTCCAAACATATTGGCGTTTGTTTGCTGAATGATAAATGGTGCACATCATTTGTTCATTCCGTCTTGTTGTTACATCATATTTGTTTTTCGTTTTGTCGTCAAAAGTACTAGCTTTTGCTGAACTTAATGCCAGTCTTTGAAAATGCGTTGTTTTACCCTGTTTTGTACAATTGACAATATACATACATACAAATATAAACAAGCATGGCAATTTGAAATGGGACTTAAAATCCCACTTTCAAATCAAATATGAAACATTAGTACAACAAATAAAAATATTAAACATTACAATAAAAATATCATAATATAATGTGTTTAAACATAAATAAACAGAAATAATAAAAATTAAAAATCATATAAATTACCAACCAGAACTAAATCAATCTGGATAGGGGTTCCAGTTCATGTCGTCATCCGGGTTCCATGGTTGGTGATAGGTGTACTGGTATGCCTGGTTAGGGTCGTAGAGAGTATAAGGTGGTCTCATCTCAGGCTGGTGTTGAGGATAGTAAGCGGGTCGGGTCGGAACGTAATGATCCTGAGGTGACAGCCAGCTCATAATCTGATGCTGATGATAGTCTCATCTATCATGCTGTCATTGCCTGGAATGCTCGTAATCATTCAGGGCTTACCACTTCTCCATCCGACGAAATCTCTCTGCGTTTATCATATCTACCTCCTCTACACGCTGGTAGACATCAGTCATAGCCTCCCGAATGACATCCCTAATGTCACTCGCTTCCTCCATCTCCTCATCTGAGCCTCTTTCTACCTGAGGATGACTACCTTCATAGGGTATTGCCTGGTTGCGTCTACTCTTTAATACCTTAGCACCCGCATAAACCCTCAATCCTAAAAGCTCAACATGTTCCCTACATTCCAAAAGTGGACCCCCTTGGTCCTTATCTACACCTAAATACTCTCCAATGAGAGTAACAAAAATACCTCCTCTAATTATCCCCTCCCCCCCCACCTGTATTCCTTCCACCATCTTAGACAAATAAAAACCAACACAGTATGGGATATTAACAAAGCCTCTTGGGTCTCGAATACACTTTAGGTAAAATAAATCATGTAAGGTCATTTTCTCCTTGTTATGACCTCTCTGTGTAATCGAGTTAGCCAAAAATCTATGAATTATGTGAAGCTCGGCTTTGTTAATATGTAAGTGGGTATGTGTTCCTCCCCACCCAAAAACATTATAATCGAACATACGCCTCCAGATGGCGTTCGCATCAAAATTCCTATCTATCCTTTCACCATGATAAATCAAATTCATACAATCGGGTAGTAGTAATTCAGCGGGCGTATATATCTGCAAAGCCCTGGCCATGTCCAGCATGGACATCCTGTACATCCTACGACCAAGTATAAATCAAAGAAAACTTCTATCATCTAATCTATCTACATCTACATTTAATGCTATAGTACTCATCAGCTCAACACACCATTCCTTATATACAGGTCTACGAATGGTGAATAAGCGTTCCCAATCAGTAAAAGAAGTACTGCCATACCTTTGAATCAGATGCTCCCTAACACGGTCAGCTAGTTGGACCCTTTCCAAAGGATTCCAATCAATTACCCTAGGCACCTCTACATCTTTCGTTATTAATTTGAATTTATTACTTTGATATGCCTGGTAATCTTTCCAGCTTCTATCGAATCTCAGATTAGGATGCAATGTATGTTCAGGAATCGTTGGGTATTCTAGTGGCGAATGCATCGGTACTACTATGAATTCATTAGCAAACTGTAGCGGATCATAATAAGGTACATGTTGATCAGGCTGATGTTGTTGTTCCTGTTGTGGTTCTTGTTCATGTTCTTGCTCGTATTACGGCTCATATTCTGGTTCAGGTTCTTGTTGTGGTTGTCTAGATGATGATGAAGCACCAGCAGTATCGGTTTTCTGCAAAACACATTAAACACAAAATTTGTGCATCCAAATATGCATTAGTGTTAGCACAATAACAACTTAAATTAACCACAATAACATGTTCAATCAAAATTAAACTTATACACATTTTCTCAATTTTTACAATTCTACACTTTTTCAAATAAGCACATATAAAAATGTATACAAAGTTCATAAGCATTTAACTCAAATAACATGTCAAAATAGTCATTACTAGCAATTAAACAAGTCTCAAATGGCAATTATATCAAATTAATCAAGTTCATGAATTTTAGGCTTAAAAAGTCTACTTTAATCTCCAAAAAATCATGTTTAGGATCAATGTTTGGATCATTTAGCTACCTAAACATGTTACACTACTTAATTTAGCAATAATTCATGACAAAAATCGGCCATAACCTGTTTATATCAAAAAGCCCAAAATTGCTCAAGAACACAAACCCTAGATTCCTAAAAATTTTGAAGTTTTTGGCTTCAAATCATGTTAAATAGCATCTATCTAGATTATACATGCATAAAATACTAACAATTTAACTCTAATTACACTAGAAATTAACAAAATTGCATTAGGTAAAATATTGGTAATTATCACAAAAACTAGAAAATTTATGAGTTTAGGGGTGTAATTTTTACCTTTTTGTTGAAGAATCCGAACCTAGGCATGATTAGAGCAAGAAATTTGACGAATTACGGTGAAAAATGGTGAAATTTGGTGAGGATTTGAGATATTTTCGTGTATGTGTGTGTGTATTGTGGAGAGAGCAGAGCAGCTCGATGCCTTTTGATCCTGGCCAGAAAATCAGCTCCATGCGATCGCATGGAGTTGAAGTTCAAAACCCATGTGATCGCATGGGTCTGATATTTTTTTTTTTATAAAAACCTTATACTTTAATAAAACATAAAATTAATAAAATTTTAAAAATTTGTTTCTTTTTAGGATGAGGGCGTTTCGGATCGTTGTCCTAGTCTGTCCCTCGACAAAATTTTAAAATTTGTCAATTCAAAGCGCGGTTTTAAAAGTAAATATTTTTGGGTTTTTTAAATGTTTTTGGCATACTTTAGTTCAATAAGATTAAAAATAATGATAATAAAAGTTCTCGTCCCTCCCTTGGGTAGAGCAATTTCGGTTCAACGACCTAGTCTTCAACTCACGATGAATTTTAAAAATCATATTTTTAACTTAGCGAAATAAAGTAAATTTTTGTTTTTAAATTCACACCAAACTTAAATTTAAAATGCATAAAATTAAAAATTCATATTAAAAATTTACACCAAACTTAAATTATATTTTTGTTTTTATACATACAAACTTATATTAAAAATATTAATTTTTTAAATATTTACAATTTTAAATATATTGATTTTAAAAAGTTTACAATAATAATTTAATATTAATTTTAAAAATAAAGTAAAAATAAAATTAAAAATCTTTTTGATCTTTTATCCCACTTTAATCAATCAAATATTATCAAAAATATACGCCCCTCTTTTCAGTAAAGTAATTTCGGCTATATTACCTAGTTTTACTCCTGACGAATTTTTGAAATATTTTGAATTGATTGATTAAAGATATTTATACCTTAAGAATAAACGGTAAATTTCGCAGTGATGTAGTAAATTTTTGTATGATATCAATAATTTCGGTCGCAAAACCTAATTTTATTGAATACCAATTTAATACTTTATAGCTAACGATTTAGCGTTTATTACCAAAAGGTTAAAAATAATAAAAATAAAAATAAAAACTGTACATACTTACCTGTGAAATAGAATTCTTAGTGACCTGCTTTAGCCCACTCATAAGATAGTCGGACTAATTGGTTTTCCATAGCTACATAGGCGTAACCTCGAGCATTTAACGTTTTTTCTTTGAAACATATGAACGGTCCATCTCTGCATAAAGTAACGAATTTGGTATTGGAATATGTTTGATTCGTCAAAGATTTAACTTCGTGTGACCATTTTCCGCATTTGTGACATCTTTCAAGTCGTGCTCATCTTTTCGCTGCGGATTTTGATTTTCCTTTACCAAACTGTAACTTATTATTTTCATTCCTGGATTCTTTTCTTACTCCGTCCAATTTACCTCTGATTAATGATACTATTTCACTTGGAAGGGTGTCATTATTACGTTTAGTGATCAAAGCGTGTAGCATTAGACCATGGTTTAGTTCACAGGAAGTCTTCATCTCGTAAAACCTAAAAAAAATAAAAACTCAGAATGGGGGGAGAAGACTAGTTCTTTAGGGTCTGCTAGGGAAAGACCATTCGGATTCCATTCTCGAGAATTACACGAAAACAGAAAATCTAACTCTAACAGAAATACATATTACCCTAAAAAGATTCGAACCTCCCCACACATAGTTGAAATTGTGATTAACGTTATTTTCAATTGGATCATCAACAACTTGTAAATCTTTGACTTTTATTTCAATCCATTTGTTGATTTCCTCCGTAACTTTCATAAATTCAACTAACATTGCCTTTTCTTTTGGCGATAAATTGGATATTAATCGGTTACATAACTTAAAGTTTCCCTTAATCCTAGCATCGTGAATCCGTTTATAAAGTTTCTTCGTTGAACTGTTAAAAACGGGTTCATCTAATTTCGTATCATCAACGGGGTTCTTTGTGATCGGATCATCATTAAGTGTTTCTTCATCTTCCCCACACTTATACATTTTTATTGGTTTAACAGTTTTGGTTAGTGGAGATCTAAACTTTCGGTTCACAAAGGTGATCGATTTATCACCATCCCTAAGTGTCATTCTTCCTTCTCTTACATCAATGAATGCCTCGGTGGTTGCTAAAAATGGGCGACCTAAAATTAGAGGAATATCAAGGTTTTCCTTCATATTAATCACTATGAAGTTTGCAACAAAGGTCAAACTTCCCACGTTAACAAGTAAATTATTTGCTATTCCAACCGGGTGTTTAATGGTTAGGTCAAATGATTGAACACCTATTTTGGTTGGTTTTAATTTACCCATACCTAATCTTTTGTATAACGAAAGAGGCATAATATTTGCACTTGCTCCTAAATCTGCGAGTCCATTATATACAGCACCATCATTAAGCAAGCAAGAAATGATAAATTCACCCGGGTCTCCTGCTTTACTAAGTCGAGTTGGTTTGTAAACCTTTTTCAGGTGTTCTTTTCTTGGTTCTTTCACTTCTATTTGAACTTCTTGTTCACATTTTTCTTCGTTTCTTGGAATGGGAGGTTTGTATAAGAATTCTTCTTCATCACTCCAATTTGAATCCTCCCTATTTTCCAATTTTGATTTTTCATATGTTGTTGATAACATATTTATGTTTTTATTTTGAAGGTTTTCTTGGGTGGTGAAATTATGATTGACTTCATTGTCAACTTCCATCGGACCATGTATGTAATGTTTAACTCTGTGACCATTAACTTTAAATTCAATCCCATTTGAATTTATTAACTCTATCGTTCCGTACGGGAAAACTCTTTTGACTATGAATGGTCCAGACCATCTTGATTTCAATTTTCTAGGAAATAGCTTGAATCGTGAATTGAAAAGAAGAACTCTGTCTCCTTCTTTAAATTCTTTTGAACTTCTGATTCTTTTATCATGCCATTTCTTCGTTCTTTCTTTATAGATTAACGAATTTTCGTATGCTTCTTGTCTTAATTCTTCTAATTCATTTAGTTGACTTAATCGTAGACGTCCGGCTTCATGTAAATCAAGATTACATTTCTTTAAAGCCCAAAATGCTTTGTGTTCAATTTCTACTGGAAGATGACATGCTTTTCCGTAAACGAGTCTAAAAGGTGTGGTTCCAAATGGAGTTTTGTAGGCTGTTCTAAAAGCCCAGAGTGCATCCTCCAATTTCATGGACCATTCCTTCAGATTTGATCCTACGGTTTTTTCTAGAATACGTTTTAATGCTCGGTTGGTATTTTCAACTTGTCCACTTGTTTGTGGATGATAAGCAGTGGAGATTTTATGAGTTACTCCATATCTTTTGAGAACTTTCTCAAGTTGATTATTACAAAAATGAGTACCCCGATCACTTATTAAAGCTTTCGGTGTTCCAAACCTTTCAAAAAGACGTTTTAAAAAGTTGACTACAACTCGTGCATCGTTAGTTGGGAGAGCTTGTGCTTTCGTCCATTTGGATACATAATCAATGGCAACGAGAATGTAGAGATTATTATGAGATTTTGGAAATGGACCCATAAAGTCAATACCCCAAATGTCAAATACTTCACATACTTGAATGACATTTTGTAGCATTTCATCACGTTGACTTATTTTTCGGCCCTTTGACAAGCATCACAGGATTTGCAAAGAAGGTGTGCGTCTTTGTAAATTGTAGGCCAATAGAATCCAGCATCATAAACTTTTCTTGCTGTGAGTTGAGGCCCATAATGCCCTCCTGTTGGTCCTGTGTGAGAATGGTTTAAGATTTGACTAGCTTCATCTCCGAATACACATCGGCGTATTATTCCATCAGGACAACTTTTAAACAAATGTGGATCTTCCCAGATGTAGTGTTTTATATCACTAAAGAATTTTTTTCGTTTTTGGTACGATAATCCTTTTTCAAGGAATCCACATACTAAGTAGTTTGCATAGTCTACAAACCATGAAATTTCATTATAATCTATCTTCAATAGATATTCATCAGGAAAGTTGTCTTGTATAGCCGATTCATTTAGAACTTCTAATTCGGGATTTTCAAGACGAGAAAGATGATCAGCGGCGAGATTTTCTGCTCCCTTTTTATCTCGGATTTCAATATCGAACTCTTGTAAGAGTAAGATCCAACAAATTAATCTTGGTTTAGCATCTTGTTTTGAAAATAGGTATCTAAGAGCAGAATGGTCGGTGTAGACCACCGTTTTTGCTAGAACGAGATATGAACGAAATTTGTCAAAAGCAAAGACAATAGCAAGGAGTTCTTTTTTAGTAGTTGTGTAATTCGTTTGTGCTCCTTGTAACATCTTACTAGCATAATAAATAGGTTGAAATCGTTTTTCAATCCTTTGTCCTAAAACGGCTCCGAATGCAAAATTACTTGCATCGCACATTAGTTCAAACGGTAGATTCGAATTTGGAGTTATCATGATCGGCGCATTAGCGAGTTTTTTTTAAGAATATTAAAAGATTTGATACATTCATCTGAAAAGATGAATGGAGCATCCTTTTCTAGGAGTTTATTCATAGGAGTGGCAATTTTAGAAAAATCTTTTATGAAACGTCAGTAAAAACCGGCATGCCCTAGAAAACTCCTAACTCCTCTAACATTGGTGGGATGTGGAAGTTTAGAAATTACATCTACTTTAGCTCTATCCACTTTAATTCCTTCCTTTGAAATTTTATGTCCAAGAACGATGCCTTCTTTAACCATGAAATGGCATTTCTCCCAATTAAGTAATAGATTTGATTGTTCGCATCTAATAAGCATTCGTTCAAGATTAACTAGACATGATTCAAATGTATCACCGAAGACTGAAAAGTTATCCATGAAAACTTCCATGCATTCTTCTATCATGTCGTGAAAAATCGCCATCATGCACCTTTGAAAGGTTGCAGGGGCGTTGCAAAGTCCAAATGGCATGCGTTTGTAAGCAAAAGTACCATAAGGGCACGTGAATGTGGTTTTCTCTTGGTCCTTGGGTGCTATTGGAATTTGAAAATATCCGGAAAAACCATCAAGAAAACAATAGTAACTATTTCCGGCTAATCTTTCCAACATTTGATCAATAAAAGTAAGGGAAAGTGATCTTTTCTGGTGGCGTCATTTAATTTTCTATAATCAATACAAACACGCCATCCTGTTACAGTCCTAGTAGGAATAAGCTCATTTTTCTCATTTGTGATGACAGTCATGCCACCCTTCTTAGGTACGCATTGAACTGGGCTTACCCATGGACTATCAGAAATTGGATAAATTAAACCTGCATCAAGCAGTTTAATAATTTCTTTCTTAAAAACATCTTGCATATTAGGATTTAGTCTTCGTTGGTGTTGCACATATGTTTTATGACCTTCTTCCATAAGGATTTTATGTGTGCAATATGAAGGACTTATTCCTTTAATATCATAAATTTTCCACGCAATAGCTGGTTTATGAGCTTTTAGCACAGAAATGAGTTGTGATTTTTCATTTTCAGTAAGAGAAGACGAGATTATTACTGGTAATTCAGATTCACCATGTAAATAAGCATATTCCAAATGGTTTGGAAGTGGCTTTAACTCTAATGTCGGTGGTTCTTTTATCGATGATTTATATCGATATCTGTCTTCCTCTTTTAGCATTTGAATTTCTTCTGTTGTTGGTTCATATCTATTAGCCATAAGTGTAGCTAACATTTCAGTTTCATCAATTGGTTCAGTTCCTTCTCCTAAAGAACATTATCCTGTTCCTTGTAATTCTGAAAATTCTTCTAACAATTCTGCATGTGATTCTATAGTTTGAATATAATAACATGTATCATCTGCAGATTGCGGTTGTTGCATTGCTCTATCAACTGAAAAGGTAACACTCTCATCCTCTATAATCAGGGTCAGTTTCTTACCAAACACATCTATTATTGCTTTGGCCGTGTTTAAGAATGGTCTTCCTAATATGAGAGGTACTCGAGAATCTTCTTCCATGTCCAGAATAACAAAATCTACTGGAAATACTAACGTACCAACTTTAACTAGCATGTTCTCCATTATCTCTCTAGGATATTTTACTGATCGATCAGCTAGTTGTATGCTTATTCGTGTTGGTTTCAATTCTCCAAGGTCTAGTTTAGTGTATAGTGAATACGGCATTAGATTTATACTAGCACCTAAGTCTGCCAATGCTTCTATTGAACTAAGACTACCCAGAAAACATGGAATTGTGAAACTTCCTGGATCAGATAATTATTCTGGTATTTTATTCAATAGCACTGCAGAACAATTAGCATTCATAGTAACAGCCGAGAGTTCTTCCATTTTCTTTCTATTTGTGATTAGATCTTTTAAGAATTTAGCATATCTAGGCATTCCTGAAATCACATCAATGAAAGGAAGATTGACATTTATCTGTTTAAACATATCCAAGAATTTGGATTGCTCGGCTTCAAGTCTCTCTTTTCTCATTTTACTCGGGTAAGGAAGTGGTGGTTGGTATGGTTTAACATAAGGTTTAGCCTTAACTGTGTTATCTTCATTAACCTTTTCAACTACCGGTTCTTTTTCCTTATCTTGTTCAGATTGTGGTTCTTGTGGAGTAGGAATAGCTTCATCAGAAATTACAGGTATTTCAGGTGGTTTAAGTGTAATACCACTTCTTGTGGTAATGGCTTTAGCTGTTTCATTCTGGGGGTTAGCATTTGTATCACTAGGTAGACTTCCCGGTTTTCTTTCACCTATCAATCTTGCTAGGTTACTTACTTCTTGTTCAAGATTTTGAATAGAAGCTTGTTGATTTCTAAATGCTTGAGTATTTTGTTCATTGGTTTGTTTCTGAGATGTGAAAAATTGTGTTTGAGAATCAACTAGCTTCGACATTATGTCTTCTAAATTTGGCTTTTTATCATCGGTTTGTGGTGGTTTATTTTGAAAAATGGTCTTTGCTGGTTATAAGTATTGTTGGATACTTGTTGATTGCTAGGACCTTGTTGGTTGTTGTATGGAACATTTCGGTTATAATTCTGATTTTGATTGTAGATTGGTCTTGGCGGTTGATAATTATTCTGATAATTATTTCCAGGCCTTTGGTTTATGTATGAAACATTCTCTCTTTGTTCCATTGTTAGTTCAATACTGAGACAATCTTTTGTCAAATGTGGTCCTCCACACTGCTCACAACTAATTCGTATTGAGTGAATATCCTTAGTCATCTTTTCCATTCGTCTCTCGACAGCATCTATCTTTGCGGAAATGGAATCTAAGTCATGGCTAGAATCGGCTCTAGCTGCTTTAGATGATCTAACGATATCTTTTTCTTGGTGCCACTCATGTGAGTGGGAAGTAGTGTTATCAATAATTTTGTAAGCATCAGTTGCGGTTTTCTTCATAATAGAACCACCAGCTGCTATATCGATGTCTTTTCTTGTAGTGATGTCGCATCCTTGGTAGAATATTTGTACTATTTGACAGGTGTCTAAACTATGTTGCGGACATCCTCTCAATAACTTTCCAAATATTGTCCATGCTTCATATAAAGTTTCATTTGGGTTTTGTGTGAACGTAACAATTTCTCCTTGAAGTCTCACGGCTTTAGATGCAGGAAAGAATTGTTTAAGAAATTTTTCAACTAAAACATCCCATGTATCAATCGCCCCTTCAGGTAACGATTCCATCCAATCTTTGGCTTCTCCCTTTAAAGTCCAGGGAAATAACATGAGATATATCTGTTCATTCTTCACTTCTCTTATTTTAAATAGAGTGCAGATCCTATTAAATGTACGAAGATGTTCATTTGGATCTTCCTTCGGCGCACCACTAAATTGGCATTGATTAGTTACCATGTGTAGGATTTGTCCTTTGATTTCATAATCTGGCGCATTAATGTCAGGTTGAGTAATTGCGTGACCTTGGCCAGTGCGTTTAGCTCTCATTCGGTCTTCCATACTTAGAGGTTCCAGATTTTCCATGATTGAATTTGTTGAATCTGAATCACTATAGGATTCTGATTTAATGGATGGTTCCTCAATAATCTCTGTTTGAATGATTGGTGGTTCCGGAGGAAAGATTAATGGTTCAGGATATATGAATTGTCCCTGAATATTCTCCGGATTCTCAATTGTGAGGTCGGGTTCAAAAAATGGATTATCGAAAATTTGAATTGGAGTACTTGGCCGACTAGATGACGATTCTAAAGAAAAATCAACGGCGACAATATTTGCGAGATGTCTTGATCGAGTTACAGGTGGTGAACGTACAAAAGGTGGTGAACGTTTTGCTCGGTGCATTCACTGAATATCCTATTAGTTTTTAAAAAGAAAGAAAAATTATATAAGTTATCAAATTAATAGACTTTTCTGATTTTGCCCACGTTTCGAATAGCCAAAAGATACAGCAGAGGGGCAGGATTCGTTTGGTCTCAATATAATTGAGTACTATTTGGCTCCAATAACCCGGTCCATGTACAAAACCAACTATTACTACGAACCAGAAAATTTTGATGTCTATCAATTTAACCGCTTAAAATAATTTTTTGTTTAAATTTAAATAAATTTTAGATAAGAAATAGAAAAAAAATCTAAGTCCTAAAAACTAGAGCGGCGAGAAATAAGAAAGAAAAAGAGCGCGTCGAAAAACGTCGAAAAATAAAAGGTCGAAAAATAATAAAAAGAACGTAGCGCGTCGAAACTTAAAAAGGAACTAAAAACTAACAATTAAAAGTTACGTCTAAAAATATTAAAGCTTAGGGAAATACTATATCCCAAAAGGCAATAACTTAAAAAGGTACTAAAATATAAAAACGGCGTCGCAAAATTCTAAAGCACCTAAATCTTAGTATAAAGAAAAAGCACTTAAGGGATTTTACGGCAAAGCCTAAAAATCTAGAAGTAAAAATAACTATGGCAAAAACTATATCTTAAAACTAAAAACGAGCGAAAAATACAAATATTACGCTAAAACAAATAAAAAGATACAAAATATAAAAATATACTTAAAGTTGTAAAAAGTACAATTTTTATAAAAATATTATTTTTATATTATTTATTTTATAAAACTATTAATTTTATAATTTATTAAAACTTATTAAACTTAAAATACAAATTAATTAAAACTAATACCAAATATTATATAATTAAAACCCTAAACCCTAATTAGGGTTATAATTAAATAATAATAATAATATTTACCCCGTAATGATTGCTGTTTGGCAGTCAACTGTGGCGTGTCTGACAGGGCCATGCGATCACATGGTCCTCACGTTAAAAATCCATGTGATCGCATGGATAAGGATTTCGGGCCAGGGTTGGGCTGCTACAGTACGGGCCTCGAGTTTTTATATTTTTTTTTTCTGTATTCTGATTTATATATTTATATAATAACTTAAATACAAATTTAATTTTTAAAAACTAAAATAAAAATACTTTTTAACTTTATATATATTTAACAAACTATTAAAAATATATTTATTTTGTTTTTTTCTTTTTGTATTTTTGAGTTTTTAAAACGTATTTTTACAAAAACGTATTTTTATAAAAGTAAACTAGAAATTAATAAAAATCTTTTTTTAATAGCGTTGCGCTTCCGGCGTTTTTAGCAGTCCCCGGCAGCGGCGCCAAAAATACTTGATGTGTGCGAGGGGTACTAGGAAATAGTATTATTTTTACAACGAAATACTATTAAATACGATACAATTTTACACAAGATATTTATTTATTTATAGAATGGATATACCTAAACCTTGCTACAACACTTATAGGCAGTGTACCTAATCGTACAGTAGTGTAGTTTTTAGTAAGTCCGGTTCGTCCACAGGGAACTCTTAAACAAGCTTAACGCTATAATTTTAAAAACTATATTTATAAAAATACAAAAATATATATAAGTAGTATTATTATTATAAAAGGGGGTTTTTACCGTTTAATGACCGGTTTGTCGATTTTAAAACTTAAGTCGCAGTTAAAACCTAATGTAAAATATTAAAAATAAAAGATTTAATTTAAAGCGTAAAGTAAATAACGATAATGAAATTGCGATAAATAAAAGTGCGATAATTAAAAGTGCAATTAAATACAATGACAATAAATAAAAGTGCGATAATTAAAAGTGCAATTAAATACAATGACAATAAATAAAAGTGCGATAATTAAAAGTGCAATTAAATACAATGATAATAAATAAAAGTGCGATAATTAAAAGTGCAATTAAATATGAAATATATAAATTATGTTTATTTAAACTTCCGTAATCATGATGTTTGACGTGTTGATTTTAGTTTTATTACCATGGGTTAATTGTCCTTTGTCCTGGATTATTCGATATGCCCATACGGATTTGTCCATAATAGTCCATCAGTCATAATCATAAAGTGCGAAAGTCTTCGTCAAATTATTCTTATTCCCGAAGTCAAATATTCCAACTAATTGGGGATTCGAATTGTAACAAGGTCTTAATACTTTGTTTAATGAATACACCAGGTTATCGACTGTGTGTAAACCAAGGTTTTACTACTTTTTTAACAATTACACCAATTACCCTTGAATGTAATCCACCCCTGTTTTAACAAGTCTATTAACTATTAATCCAGTTCCGTGTCCGGTAAGATGAACAATTATTGGTATTTATAGATATCCCGCCCACCGTACCCAGTCAAGCGTATGTGGTTATATATAAATACGTCAAATTATAAGTCTATATATTAAATTAACGAGGTATCATTTAGTTAATATAAAACTCATTAATAGCCCATAGACTAATTTCCACAAGTGTCGTTCTTTTGTCCAAACCCCAATTATGGTACAAAGCCCAATTACCCAATTTTAATATTTAGTCCGACATCACGATTACTTCGGCATTAAATAAGCATAATATTAACTTAGCTACGAGACATTAATTTAAAAATAACATTAACCATAACTTACAGTGATTAAAAATAGCGTAGTGTTACATGGACAGAATTTCGACTTACACCCTTACATCATTCACTAACATACCCTTATTATTAGAATTTAAAATTAAAATTAAAATATAATATATATATATATATATATATATTTACGTATATAGATAAAGAGATGGATGGATATATATTCTAAAAACTGAGCCAAAACATGCGAATTTATAGGACCAAACCTGATACTGCTCACCATGCGATCGCATGGCTTTTTGCCTTCCAGGCCATGCGATCGCATGGCTCCTTTTTCCAGCCCACATGTTGTTGTTTGCATTCTACAGACGGTTTATATAATAATATATAATATACAAATAATTTATATAATTATTTAAATATTATATTTTATTCTTGTGCATAGTAGACTTGTAATTTTTAGTCCGTTACGTCGAGCGTTGAGAGTTGACTTTGGTCCCGGTTCCGGATTTTTGAACGTCCTTGCGTATAATTTAATATCTTGTACTTTGCGTTTTGCGTCTTGTACTCTTGTAATTTTGAGACGTTTCTTATCAATAATTGGAACCACTTTGATTGTATTTTGTACTTTTGAGCTTTTTGGTCGTTTGCGTCTTCAATTTGTCGAATCTGTCTTTTGTCTTCACCTTTTATTATTTAAACGAATATCACTTGTAAATAGTACAATTACAACTAAAAGCTTGTATTTCTTGAGGGATAATGCTATGAAATATATGTTCATTTTTAGCATTATCAGGAGACACGAAGAAGGCGATCCTTTCCATCAACAAAATTCACCTCTTGGTGAAGAACCTAATGCACTTATCGGCGAATCTGTCCGAAACACCATATTCACCCTCATTTTCAGGATATCTCACAATGATTATATGATATCCTAATTTCTAAACCTTATTCATCCACTCGATCCGACCGACAATCATCCCGGAACAATGGAAGAAGTCAACGGGCTTCGCGCTCGAGTAATCAATTTGGAAACCGTGGTGCAAAACCTACCAGCTTCAACAACGGCACCGGCAACACCAGTACCACCAACAACCTAAATTTCCACATCATACGCCTCAAGATCTTATCTTGTACCTCGAGCATAATCATCGTTCTACGAATCATTCTACATTATTTATCTTCGTTCGACATGGCGATTATATAATCTTTAATGTTTTAGAGATTATGTATTCTAGATCTAACGATAAATCAAATGAGATTAATATCATATTGACTCATTAAAATCCATGATTACATCTGAAGAAAATATATATATGTATATATGTTTTCATAAAGATTGTAATTAAAAATTCTTTCATACAAACTAATAATGGTGAAAATATTTTAACAGGTAGGTAATAGCCGAGGAATATTTAGATTTCACATTATTAAATTACACTGTACATTCTTCGAATCTGATTCAACAGTCATTTACTATCCTGTTTACATCCACAGATATATGTATCCGTTCACCGCAGAATAACCATTTTTATTCAAATTCATATTTGGATTTTGATTTATCAGAATCCAACAAGTGGTATAATGAAGAAAACATTGGACAAAATTAAATTTGTTAGAAACAAACAAATTAACTATGAGAAATTTTGTTAAGTATCCACGCTAACTGTTCCTAGCTAACTGTTCCTAGCTAACTGTTAATTCCGTATTACCTTTTATTTATCGCAATTTATTTATCGCATTTTATTTATCACAATTTTAATTCTCGCAATTTTATTTATCGTCATTTGATTTCTGTTATTTATTTTACACACTTTAAATATCAGGACACGTATACAAGGTTTTGACATATCATATCGACGCATCTATATATATTATTTGGAATAACCATAGACACTCTATATGCAGTAATGCAAGAGTTAGCTATACAGGGTTGAAGTTGATTCTATAATAATATATATAGTTTGAGTTGTGATCAAGTCTGAGACATGTACACGGGTCACGATACGTATTAATTAATTCGAATATTATATATTAAACTATATATGAATTATTGGACTGTTAACTGTGGACTATCGACTGTGGACTAATAATATTGGACAATTAAAATGAATTAAAATATTGATTATAACATATGAAACTAAACAATTCTTCAAGTTTGCCACTTGATCTCATCTTAAACCTCATTTGTATCTTGACGATTATAATCTACGTTCAAACCTTTCATGATTCTTGAAAACACCCCAAGCGAGAGGATGAACCAACCGCACTTCATCTACGGAAGAAAAGATTGATGCATATAGTTACGCACCTGAAAACACTTGGAACCTAAGTAAACGTTTAACACGTATCTGTGCTAGCTCCTTTGGCATTGTTATTACCGAAAATAACTTTGCAATTCCTTTTCAAATTAGCAAAATTTTTCACAGCTCCAGCAAGTCAACTTTGATTTTTCAGTCGGACTAGCCTTACTATAACCTCGATATATATGCGTGCTCTTTTATTGTTACCGGGGAACCTTTTTATATTCCACCATATTATCAGCAGATGTACCAGCAACCTCGTCGCTCCTTGGTTTAAATCTCTCCGGCAAATCACTATATTTATCTATTGAAGTCTCATCATGTACTCATCCGCATCTTGTAAAAAGAATTGTCATACCAATTACTGGAAATCAGTAAATCTGTATTGTGAGTCTCGCAACATTTCCACAACAACAATTATATGTATCCATATAACATTTATCTCTTAGAACTATGATCTTCCATTCTGAAATTCTGAAAAGCACCCAGTCTGCGAATTAATAATCTGAAGTTTGAAAAGTTGAATGAAGCTACAAAAACTGTAAACGACCTCAACAGCCAAAAGTTGATGATAAAGAATTGTATGTTGGCAAAGCTCAGAAAAAGTTTGAAACTGAAAAACTGATTGAGCAAACTACGAAGGAGTCTCTGAACAAATCACAAGGACTAAACTTGTACATTAAGAATCCTGATGATTATGTTTCTGATGAAATCTTTAGCGAATACCTTGCTTCTGACTCCAAACTCTTGCGGACAAATTTTCTTCAACATCCTTCGATATTAGATATTCCAAGATATCATCGTATCTTTCATTATAAATATCCTTCATATTTCTGAAGATATTTTCATAACTATTCTTATCTGAACTCATTAATCTCTTAGTGCTATCAGTGTTACATCATATAAAAACTGTTAGTTTCTATATTCTGTAAACTTTCGAGCTTAAAATATGAATGCTATGGAAGTAATGTTGGGAACTGATGCATGAGTTAGTATAATATAATGACACTTGATCAACGTGATTATATTACAGTAAGTCATGCTGAGTTTCTAATGGAATGTGATGATTCACAGATCATAATGTCATCATGTGCCATGTTACATAACTCTTTCATTCTACTTAACCTCTGAACATATCAAGAAAATATATTCTTGATAGTTCCATCCTCAGGGATTCTGGTAATTCGACAAAGCAAATCGTGCTATTACGTTCTTTCTTGATTAAAACAATAAGTTCATTCGAAACTCCATACTTACAAATTCTGGACCATTACTAGCTTAACTAGAGGTCGAGAGGAGAATAAAAAGGCAAAGATCTCCAAGATATAAGAGAAAATATAAAGCCCAATAACAACACGGAGGTTACAAACCATGGATGCTAATACGAATAGCAATATAAAGACATGGTATAATCAAGACTAGTATCACCCCAAGGTAAAAGTAGAAGTAAACAGATTCTTCTGATGGAAGATTTAAAAGAAGGATGACAGAAATGATAAATAGAAAAATATCAAGGATTAGAACGGGATTAAGCATTTTCACAATCTTTTAGAAGTATGAACTAAGAAAGAAAGTATAGGAATGGTGAGAATAATGGAACGAAAAAGTTTAATTTATATTGGAAATACCAGACAGAGTAAACAAGGCAGATCTCCGCATTTAATTATAGAGATCTTAATTTCCATAAATCTCGAAGAATCAGATTTTTTAGACTTTCAAGATTTTCTTTTAAATCCCTTGAATTCCGGAATTTAACAGTAACTACGTCAAAAGTTAAGGCGAACAGTTATTTCCACATTTCACTCTCTTGTGATAGCTTCACTCGTGCTCTCCGAATAATCGAATTGTTTTATCTATATTTGTCAATAATGATAAAAACTCAATTCAACAATTCATATTCGTCATAAAGACATTCTTATTGTTAACCATGACCACCACACTCAAATTTCGGGACAAAATTTCTTTAACGGGTAGGTACTGTGACGACCCGGAAATTTCCAATCAAATTTAAACTTAATCTTTATATGTCTCCGACACTATAAACAAAGTCTATTTAATTAAATCTCAAAAACTTTGAACTGTTACATGGGTACACTTAAACCTTTGACTATTCCCGATGATTCACGAACAAATTGTTTATAAATAAATGTGTGTATATATATAATGTGAAATAATAAAATACCAATGAATCAGTAAAAATAGAATATGTAAATTAATATAATACAATAGGGTTGCTATTAAAAGTCTATTTATATGATATTTTTTTTCTCTTCTTAAATAATAAATATCCAATAAAAGTTATTATATAAAATATTACAGATTAAAGTGTAGATGTTATATTATGATTATTACTTTCATTATTCTTACTAATAGTAACATTAATATTTGTATTATTAGTAATATTATGGCTACTATAAAATATATATGTATAATGAAATTTGATATATACAAATATTATTATTACTAATGTTATTATTAATAACTAGTGTTATTATTATAAATATCATTAATAATCTTATTATTGTCAATTTCATTAAAATCCTTAATATTGTGACTTATTATAATTATCAATATCATTATTTTTATTAATAAATATTACTATTCTTATTATTACTTATTATTATCAATATTAATAAAATTATCGTAAATATTAGTATTAATATTTTTATTACCAATGTAATTATTATTAGAAGCATTACTAGGAAGATTATTATTAATAATTATTATTAGTATTATTATTATTTATTTGTTATTATTATTAATATAATTATTATTAACCTTATTAGAATTATTATTAATATTAATATATTATTTAATTATCTAAAGTAACTGAATATGATCTATAACACAGTAAAATTTGTACACTTTGATATACATCACAATCGAAAATATATTTCTGTCTGTACTAGTCGATTATTGTGGAAAAGGCCAAGCAAATATTTATCACCCATATCAATTGTACGATTCTGTTAAATCTTCATATCTACTTTTAATATATATTTTTTGTTTCTTCTCTTTATCTAAGTAATAGCTGTCGATACCTTCTCCTGTATAAACCCAACGATGATCACATACTTATGGATTTAACCATTCAATTAGCACCCTTTTCTTGATAATATTTGATCGAAACTACCACCTGCTACTACCCTTTTTGCACCTGCAACCAACACTTAACCTCGTGCTACTGTAATTCTTTTCATTCTCATTCGTGTTATACATACACTACTAATCGAAGATAACCCAACCTCAACACAAATACAACAAAACGTTGCCATCTTCTATTTCCTGTTTCCGTTTACAGCCAACAATCAACCACCAACTATTGCTAAACTGATCGAGCTGCTGAAATTTTCTGTTTCATCTTCGAACCCCAGCCACCATTCAATCAACTCATCTCATAACACCACTTTGTGTAATTTCTTCTTTGTTCCTAACTACTTCATTTTTTTTTTTTATTTAACTTACAAGAGGGATAAAACTAAAGAGGTTGTATGGAACATTAATAAGCATTATTTTGTCAAGCTCCAATACAAATGTATGCAAGTGGATTAGGTTGCAAAGTGAATGGCTGACAATTTGACCATCATTAGAGACGTGCCATTTTTTTTCTTTTAAACCATGTAACATGGATTAGTTAGAGCACATATCCTAATTACTTTAACCAAACAATTAGTTGTACAGTATGGTAACGTTTATGTATTCTTTCTTTCCTCATGGTGGGCCAACATATACTAGTTAAAGAAATTCAATTATACATGTTAGGTGAAAGTATTTTACCTTGGGACATGATTAGTGGTGGGACGTGATTAGTGGTGGATTGTGGGTTGAGATTTCGGTTTAGCATGTAATGGAGGAACAAATTCAAGCTTCATGGCCAACCACATGGGACATGGATATCATATATGGCGTTTTTTTTTATAAAGATATTAACACTTAAAGGTGATGGTGGATGATAAGGAAATGTTAATGATCATTATAGTGGGAAAAGGGAAGACATGATAAACCACTTGTTTCCTTTAAAATGATACGGTGGGGATGTAAGAAACAGAACCCCACACATGACAACTTCTTATTGCAGACAGATATATTTTTATGGCTGTATTCTTTATTCATTGGGCCCAAAATTTCATTGATGATTATGATTGGGCCGTGAATTAATTTATAAAGTTGGGCTTGTGCTATTGTGTTGGGCCAGCCGTGATTCAATTTTGATATTGGGCCGAGATGTTAGATTGTAATATTACGTAACTTTGTTATAATGATACCATTTAAAGAATGTAATGATACGGTTTATAAAACAGTTAATGATAACAATACAACTAAGATGATGATTATGAGTGAACGATGGTGTTGAGATGAAGATGTTGTAATGATGTGTGAGATTATGATTATGATTATGATTATGATTATGATTATGATGCAAGAAAATCGTGATCATGAAGATGAGATTAGATGATTAAGATTATGATGGTGATGATTAGATATTAAGGTAATGATGATGATGATTAGATGATAAAATAAAGATGATTATGGTATATGATGTTATGATTTTATGTGATGCGAATATGATATGATCATGAATGTGATGATGACGATTAGGATGATGAAGGAGATTGTTGTAGGAGACATGAAGTTTGATTGAAAAGAAGAGGATTAAATGGATTTTTGTTACGAAAAGGAAAACAGAAACGGTTAGATGGATAAAGGGTTTGACGGGTGAACGAGAAGTCTCGGGTTCGAGTCTTGGTAATGGCGTTCCATTCTTTTTGAAGCCTAATTTGTATGAGGTAGTAATTTTGTGATATTATTATTATTATTATTATTAATATTATTATTATTATTATTATTAATATTATTATTATTAATATTATTATTATTATTATTATTATTATTATTATTATTATTATTATCATTATTATCAATATTATCATTATCAACATTTTTATAAAATTATTATCATCATTTTTACTAACACCATTATTATTTATTATTATTATTATTAGTATCCTTATTTTTATAAAAACATTACAATTTTTTTTATTATAAATATTATTTTCCAAATAAAGTAGTAGTTATATAAAAACATATCTTAATATAATCCTATATATATAAAGATATTAATCTTAATACATTACATAATATAAATAAACTTAGCCGATTAAATGTGATATGTGTTAATATATATACATGATATAGGTTCGTGAATCCGAGGCCAACCCTATACTTGATAAATGACGTCATATGTATTTTTACTACAAAATACAGTATGGTGAGTTCATTTAATTCCCTTTTACTCTTTACATTTTTGGGACTGAGAATACATGCGCTACTTTTACAACTACTTTATTAAATGCTTTTGAAATACATTTTGAACTGCGAATACATGAAATGCTTTTATAAATGTTTGACGAGATAGACACAAGCAAAACATTCATCGAATGAATTATGTGGACGTGATAATTGCCACCATTGAATTATGTGGACTTGATAATTGCCACAATTGATATGAATATTTTCCCCTGATTATTATTGCTTGGTAACCTAAGAATTAGGGAACATCACTAATTTTGAGAATTAGTGCACGCCTAATTGACGCGAATCCTAAAGGTAGCTACCGAGTTTAACACCCCCACAAAAAATGTTCACTAGACGGAAGAACTAGTGGGCGTGGTGTTTAGTACTTCGAAGTTTATATGATTATTATACAGACGAGATGTTCTGTTTTTGGGGATATTATTGATGCGCATTATATGTTAAGGTCGGTTAACAAGCCAAGCAATGAAAGTAAAGTGAATGTTATGTATCGAGAGAATGATTTTATACACAGGTTATGTATATGTTATTTTTGTGCACGGAATATGTGTACGGTTACTATGATTTATGAAAAATGGATTTCGTACACGAGAAATGTGTACTGTATTTAAAAGATATCGCATGTACATTACAGGTGGGTATAGGATTCGGGCCCATTTGTACCATGCTGCATTTAAATCTTGTGGTCTATCAAAATTATGAATTTTTTGTTTTATGATAAACCTATGAACTCACCAACCTTTTGGTTGACACTTGAAAGCATGTTTATTCTCAGGTATGAAAGAAATCTTCCGCTGTGCATTAGCTCATATTAGAGACATTACTTGGAGTCATTCATGACATATTTCAAAAGACGTTGCATTCGGGTCGTCGAGTTCATCAAGATTATTATTAAATCAATTATAGATGGATATATTATGAAAGGGTATGCATGCCGTCAACTTTTGATGTAAATGAAAGTTTGTCTTTTAAAAACGAATGCAATGTTTGTAAAATGTATCATATAGAGGTCAAGTACTTCGCGATGTAATCATATGTTATTGTATTCGTTCTTATGGATTAGGACGGGTCTTTACAGTTAAGGGTATTAGCGGGTATGCGAGTGGTCACGGGTTCGAGTCTTGTACAGGGCCTTTTTTTGGAAAAGGCTTTAAAAGGTTATACATTCTTAAATTTCATTTCTATTATTATTATTATTATTATTATTATTATTATTATTATTATTATTATTATTATTATTATTATTATTATTATTATTATTATGATTATGATTATGATTATTATTATTATTAATATTATTATTATTATTATTATTATTATTATTATTATTATTATTATTATTATTATTATTATTAGTAATTATTATGATTATTATTAATGTTATTATTATTATAAATATAATTATTATTGTTATCATTATGATTATTATTATTGTAAGAATTAGTATTACAATTAGTATTATAATTATTATTATAAGTATCATAATTGTTGTTATTATTATAATTATAAGTATTATATCTATTATTATTATTATTATAAGTACTAATTATGATATTATTATTAAATTTAAAACTATAATATTATTATCATGGATAGGTTTATTATTATTACCAGTATGAAAATAATACAAATTATTAATATTGTCATAAATATTAGTATTAGTATCTTTTTATTAATAATAGAATTGTTAATATTAACATAAGTATTATTATTTGTATTATCACGAGTATTATTATTATGTAATTACTAAAAGTAACATTTTTTAGAATTAACAGTTAACATTAATATGAGTATTATTATTAATATGACTATTAAAACTTTTAATAAAATCATCATTATTATAAAAATCACCATTATTATTAAAAGTAGTATTTTTATGAAAACTAACATTTTATCTTATCATTATCATCATCATTACTTTTATTACTTTTATTATTATTATCAAAACTATTAATATCAATATCATTACAAAAAAATCTAATTATTATTATTATTATTATTATTAATATTATCATAAAAAGATACAAATTGTTACTTATATTATTTTACCAAATAAATAGCTATATAAGAATATATTTAGTACATATCACATAATAACATTAATAATTTCATAATAAATCAAGTATATAAAATAAATATAGCTAATTTAGTTATTAATAAAACATACAAATTACTAAAATAACAATTAATAATAATACATAAACTTGTCAATTACAAGTGTAGGTTTTAATATATATACTTGACATAGGTTCGTGAATCCAAGGCCAACCCTGCATTGTTCAATATCGTCATATGTATTTTTACTACAAAATATAATATGGTGAGTTCATTTGATTCCCTTTTACTCTTTACATTTTTGGGACTGAGAATACATGCGCTATTTTTATAACTGCTTTATTAAATGCTTTTGAAATATATTTTGAACTGCGAATACATGAAATGCTTTTATAAATGTTTGACGAGATAGACACAAGCAAAACATTCCTCGAATGAATTATTATACAGACAGAAGTTATCTGGATTATTATTGAATTATGTGGACATGATAATTGCCACCAATTGTTGTGAATATTTTCTCCTGATTATTATTGATTGGTAACCTAAGAATTAGAATCGTGTATGGCCCTAATTTACGCGAATCCTAAAGGTAGCTACCGGGTTTAACACCCCCACCCAGAATGTTCACTATACAGAAGAGCTAGTGGGCGTGGTGTTTAGTACTTCGAAGTTTATTATTATTATACAGACGAGATGTTCTGTTTTGTGGATATTATTGATGCGCATTATATGTTAAGGTCGGTTACCATGTTGTGCAATAAACTCGAAATGAATGTTTTGTATTGAGAGAATTATTTTTATACACAGGTTATGTGTATTAGTTTTGTGCACGAGGTATGTGCACAATTATTAAAAATCGCGAGGCAACCTACGGGGGAGAAAAGGATACGAACCTACTCTGCTAAGCATTATGAAAAATGGTTTCGTACATGAGATAGATGTACTGTATTTGAATCTTGTGGTCTATCAAAATGATGAATTTTATTATTTACGATAAACTTATGAACTCACCAACCTTTTGGTTGACACTTGAAAGCATGTTTATTCTCAGGTATTAAGGAAATCTTTCGCTATGCATTTGCTCATTTTTAAGATATTAATTGGAGTCATTCATGGCATATTTCAAAAGAAGTTGCATTCGAGTCATTAAGTTCATCAAGATTGATAAGAAGTTGTTGATAGATTGATATATTAGGAAATGGTATGCATGCCTGTTTAACTTTCGATGAAATGAAAGTTTGTCTTTTAAAAATGAATTCAATGTTTGTAAAATGTATCATATAGAGGTCAAATACCTCGCGATGTATTCAACTATTGTGAATAATTTATAATCGGTATGAACGGGTCCTTTCAGTTAGTATCAGAGCGGTGGTCTTAGCAAACCAGGTCTTACATTAGTGTGTCTAACTGATAGTTGTTTAGATGCATTAGTGGGTCTGGACTTCGACCGTGTCTGCATGTCAAAAGTTTTGCTTATCATTTAGTGTCGAAAATTATTTGCTCATCATCCTTAAAGTCTAGACACGTCTTACTGCCTATATTGTATAGACAGTGTATAGATAAATTCATATCTTAGCGTATCTCTTATTGTTACCTTTTCCTGACAGCTTCCGTAGATTCCTCCGTAACTTATGGGATTTTAGTATTATATACGCATATGTAAGTTATGTATTGCAGGGTACTAATCTACATCCTATAATCTATTTCTTATCGAAAATCCTTCATCTGATCGTACGAGATGAATCCCTCAACCAGTTCAAGTCCCTCAGATTCCGATAACTATTCCGATAGTTATTCCGACAGCTATTCCGACATGGATATTCACCTAAGCTCTGAAAGCAGTGTAAACGAAATAGATCAACCAATTAGTCATCTTTAATTCTAGATGAATTGGGGATGGGTTCGTGGTCGATTTAACCAATGGAGACGAGAAGAAGGCGATCCTTTCCACTCACCAACCTGCACTCTTGGCGATGAACCTGAAGCACTTACCGGCGAACCCATTCGAAACACCATTTTCACACTCATTTCCAGAGTATCTCGCCACGATTATATTCTATCTAAAATTCTAAACCTTATTCATCCGCTCGTTCTGATCGACAATCATCCCGGAATAATAGAAGAAGTTAATGAACTTCGTGCTCGAATAATCAATTTGGAGAATATGGTGCAAAATTTACCAGCTTCAGCAACATCATCGGCACCAACAGTACCATCAATAAACAGCACCAGTACCATCAACAATCCACACCGCAACATCTCATTCTGTACCTCAAGTATAATCATCATTCTACGTATCGTTCTACATCAATTATCTTCGTTCTTCATGGCGATTATGTAATCTCTAATGTTAGAGATTATTCATTTCTAGTTCCAGTAAAAAATAAATGAGCTTAATATCATATTAACTCATTAAATCCATGATTACATCTAAAGAAAATATATATATATATATATATATATATATATATATATATATATATATATATATATATATATATATATATTTTCATAAAGATTGTAATTGAAAATTCTTTTGTACAAACTGTTAATGATGAGAATATTTTAATGGGTAGGTAATACCCGAGAAATATTTAGATTTGACATTAATAAGTTACACTGTACATTCTTCGAATCTGATTCAACAGTCATTTACTATCCTACTTACATCCACAGATATACGTATCCGTTCACCGCAGAATAACCATTTTCATTCAATTTCATATTTGGATTTTGACTTATCGGAATCCAACAAGTGGCATAATGAAGAAACCATTGGACAAAATAAAATTTGTTAGAAACAAACAAATTAACTATGAGAAATTCTGTTAAGAATCCACGCTAACAAAATCCTAGCTAACTGTTCCTAGCTAACTGATAATTCCTTATTACATTTTAATTATCGCAATTTATTTTATCGCAATTTAATTCTCGCAATTTTATTTATCGTCATTTAATTTCTGTTATTTATTTTACGCACTTTATTTATCGTCATTTTAATATTGTTATTTACGCATTTAAATATCGAGACACGTATACAAGGTTTTGACATATCATATCGACGCATCTATATATATTATTTGGAATAACCATAGGCACTCTATATGTAGTAATGCTCGAGTTAGCTATACAGGGTTGAGGTTGATTCTACAATAATATATATACTTTGAGTTGTGATCGAGTCTGAGACATGTATACAATGGGTCACGATACGTATTAATTAATTCAAATATTATATATATGAATTATTGAATTACTAACTGTGGACTACTAACTGTGGACTACCAACATTGGACAATTAAAATGAATTAAAATATTGATTAAAACATATGAAATTAAACATTTATTCAAGTTGCCACTTGATTTCATCTTAAACCTCATTTGTATCTTGACAATTCCAATCTACGATCAAACCTTTCATGATTCTTGAAAACACCTCAATCGAGAGGATGAACAAACCGCACTTGATCTACGGAAGAAAAGATTGATGCATATAGTTATGAACCCGAAAACACTCGGAACCTGAGTAAACGTTTAACACGTATCTGTGCTAGCTCCTTTGGCATTGTTATTACAGAAAATAACATTGCAATTCTTTTTCAAATTAACCAATTTTGTCACAGCTTCAGCAAATCAACTTCGACTTTCATTTTGAATTAGCCTTACTATAACATTGATATATATGATGCCCTTTTCGTCATCGTTACCGGAGAACCATTTATATTCTATCACATTAACAGTAAACTTACCAACAACTGTGTTGATCTTTGATTTTCAAAAAATCATTATATTTGTTGCAACCCTATCATATACTCATTTACATCTTATAATGAGAATTGTCATACCAATTACCGGGAATCAGCAATCAGAATTTTAAATCTCGCAACGTTTCTTCATCAACAGTTATATGTATACATATAACAGTTATCTCTTAGAATTATGATCTTCCATTCTGAAATTCTGAAAAGCACCCAGTCTGCGAATCAATACTCTGAATTTTGAAAAGTTGAATGAAGCAACAAAAACTGTAAACGACCTTAATAGTCAAAAGTTTGATGATAAAGAATAGTACGTTAGCAAAGCTAAGAGAAGATTTGGAACTGGAAAACGAATTGAGAAAACCATGAAGGAGACTGTAGATAAATCACAAGAACTAAACCTGCCTTCCAAGAATCCCAATTATTCAGTATCTGCTGAAGTCATTAACGAATACCTTGCTCCTGACTGTAAATCCTTTGCGGACCAATCCTCCTCATCATCCTTCAATTTTAGAAATTCTAAGATATCATCGTATCTTTCATTATAAATATCCTCGATATTTCTGAAGATATTTTCATAGCTACTCTTATCTAAAATCAATTATCTCTTCGCGATATCAGTGATACATCAGAAAGGAAACTGGTTTAGTTTCTAAATTCTGAAAAATTCGAATTTAAATTATGAATGTTTTTGAAGTAGTGTTGAGAACTGAAGCATGAGTTAGTATAATATAATAACACTTGATCAACGTGATTATATTACAGTAAGTCATGCTGAGTTTCTAATGAAACGTGATGATTCACAGACCATAACGTCATCATGTGCCATGTTACACGACTCTTACATTCTACCTAATCTTCAAACATATTAAGAACATATCTTCTTGATAAATCTATTTTTCCAGGATATTCTGGTAATTTGACAAATCAAATCGTGCTATTACGTTCTTTCTTGTTTAGAACATTAAGTTCATTCGAAACTCCATACTTACGAATTCTGGACCATTACTCGCTTTATTAGAGGTCGAGAAGAGAATAAAAATGCAAAGAGCTCCAAAATATAAGAGAAAATATAAATCCCAATAACAACACGGAGGTTACAAACCGTGGATATTAATACGAATAGCAATATAAAGACAAGGTTGAATTAAGAATAGTATCACCCCAAGGAAATAGTATAAGTAAACAGATTTTTCTGGTGGAAGATTAAAAAGAAGGATGACAGAAATAATAATTATGAAAATATCAAGGATTAGAACTGGATTAAGCATTTTCACAATCTTTAGGATATATGAATTAAGAAAGAAAGTATAAGAATGGCGAGAATAATGGAACGGAAGAGTTTAATTTATAAAGGAAACGAAGGGGGTGAATTTATAGTGAAATATCAGACAGAGTAATCGAGGCAGATCACCATATTTAATTATAGGGATCTTAATTTTCTTACTCGCCGAAGAATCAAATCTTTTAGATTTCTAAGATTTTCTTTAAATACCTTGAATTTCGAAAATCAACTGTGACTACGCCACCGGTTAAGACGAACCTGCATTTACTCATTTCATTCTTTTGTGATAGCTTCACTCGTACTCTTCGAGTAATCGAATTATATTATCCATATTACTCAACAATAATAAAACTCTAGTTATCAGCTCGTATGTGTCATAAAAACATACTTATTATCAGCCATGACGATTCCAATCAAATTTCGGGACGAAATTTCTTTAACGGGTAGGTACTGCGACGACCCAGAAATTTCCAATCAAATTTAAACTTAATCTTTATATGATTTCGACACGATAAGCAAAGTCTATAATGTTGAAGTCTCAAAAACTTTGAACTGTGTTCATATATACATTTGACCTTTGACTATTCCCGAAGATTCACGAACATTGGTTTGTAAATAAAAATGTATATATGTATTTTGTAAATATAAATATAAGTATATATATAATATGTTGAATTAATAAAATATACTTTAATTAATTAGAATTTAAGATGTAAAATAATACTTGGAGTAATTAAATTATTATTGAAATAAATATATATAAAGATATATGTAATTATGAATCCATATATGATTTCTATTAAAAATTATTAATATATTGTAATATATATAAAATGTATAAATACTAGATATTCAATAAAAGTTGTTATTAAAATAAATACAAATATATATAAATTCTATATATTGTAATGTTTGAATATTAAATATTCAATATATGTTAGTGTACATATTACATAAATAATAAAATGTAATATTATAGTTGATATAGAAATATTATTATTATTTCAATATTAACATCTATATTAGTAATTATTAATATGAAAATGAAAATATATATATAAATCGTTATATTATTATTACTAATATTATTATGATTAGTATTATTATTAGTAATAATATCATTATTAGTATTTTATTTTTATTAGTAACATTATGATAAAATTATTAATATTATCAATATTATGTTTTTATTATTATTAGTATTCTTATTAAAATTATTAATAGATTTATATCATTAATTAATATTACAAAACTTAATAAAACAGATATATATCGATACAGCTATATAAATAGATATATATATATATAATCAGATATGAAAAAAATCCAGTAATTAAAATATAAACAGATATATATAAGAATTAATATATATATATACAGATACATATACGAATATAAATACAGATTATTTTTCTACTTACGTACTCAGTTTCAAGTCACTATCCCCTTTGTTTAATTTGTCTATCTGATTGAAATATATACGAATCAAATCACAGGCATGTCCAAAAAACTGTTTAGGGTCATTTTCCACTTTAATTATTTATTTTATTTTTTCTTTCTACTCGTGAGTGAATTTCGACTGCAATTGATTATAAATAGATCAATTCGTGAAGTATGGCTGTCATTTAGATTTATTATCATTATCAGTATCAATTACAACAACCAATTATTGTTAAACCAATTTATTTTATTAAATTTTTTACCATTAAAACCGTACGTCCACTATTCTTGTTTCTTTAAATCAAAATCTCAAATTCGTATTTAATTTCAAAATCTATAAATGTCATTGTGTTAGGAATCAACCATTTGAACTACCTGTAAGTTTTAAGACTCTAATTCATTCGATAAATTTCAAATTTCGGAGTCAAAGTTTATTTCTAAAAAAGTCAACTAAATTGTTCATCGCGAAATTTGTAATCGTTTTGATGTTTTAGATTAAATTGATGATCCATATAGATTACATGAATGATTTAGAACCTTTTTCATGAAGAGTTCGTGGTCTATAACTGTCTCTAATTTCAAAATGGAATTAAAGTTCATACGTTTTTATTTTTTTTTCTGTTTCAGCTTATTTTATTTTATTTTTTTCTGTTTTAAATAATTTAAATCACTACAAAACATTTCTATATTATTTGAGAGTCCTAAAACCACAAGAATTAATTTGGGGCATTAATGGAATTCTGTCGATCGAATTGTGAGGAAGAAGAAGAAATATAGAAGTTGAAATAATACGGGTTATAAGTAAAGGGAGAGGATATAAATCAGATAAATAGGTGAAAGAGCCATGGTTAAGGGTGTTAGCGGGTATGCGAGTGGTCACGGGTTCGAGTCTCATATAGGGTCTTTTTTTTGGAAAAGGCTTTAAAAGGGTATACATTCTTAAATTTCATTTCTATTATTATTATTATTATTATTATTATTATTATTATTATTATTATTATTATTATTATTATTATTATTATTATTATTATTATTATTATTATTAGTAATTATTATGATTATTATTAATGTTATTATTATTCTAAATATAATTATTATTGTTATCATTATGATTATTATTATTATTGTTAGAATTAGTATTATAATTATTATTATAAGTATCATAATTGTTGTTATTATTATAATTATAAGTATTATATCTATTATTATTATTATTATAATTACTAATTATGATATTATTATTAAATTTAAAACTATAATATTATTATCATGGATAGGTTTATTATTTTTACCAGTATGAAAATAATACAAATTATTAATATTGTCGTAAATATAAGTATTAGTATCTTTTTATAAATAATAGAATTTTTAATATTAACATAAGTATTATTATTTGTATTATCACGAGTATTATTATTATTATGTAATTACTAAAAGTAACATTTTTTAGAATTAACAGTTAACATTAATATGAGTATTATTATTAATATGACTATTAATATGAGTATTCCTCGTACAGGCGTTTGATCATGGGTCTGAGCACTTTCTTGATCACTGTTAAAGTCAACAGATGAATTATCAATTTAAGTTGGAGTTTGCGTGTTACCTAAACTGCCACAAGTTACTGAGTTTGTTGTCATAGGTAACAACCCTTCATGGTCTGTATCATGATTTTGACCAATTTGCTGCTCTTCAACATTTACGTGTACATCTCTTGTTGGTTCAATCAGACTTATTCGTAGACCAGCCCACTCCTTATCTTGTTCAGCTTGATTGGGTTTGGTTGGTTCCCAATCCCACTTAACATTTTCTTCGAACACAACATCACGAGCCACACACAATTTTCTTTCAATAGGGTTGTACAAACGGTAAGCTTTGCTGCCCTCTTCAGCTCCTAAATAAATCATTTTAGTGCTGCGATCAGTTAACTTGGTAAGCTGATTAGACGGCTTCTTCACATGTGCTATACAACCGAACACCCTAACATGATCAAGTATGGGTTTTCGGCCTTTCCAAGCCTCGTATGGTGTCAATCTTTTCAACCCTTTCGTAAGCAAACGATTTAAGATATAAACCGTGTGACGAACAGCCTCTCCCCACAAAGTGTCTGGCATGCTCGTTGTCTTTAACATGGACCTTGTTGTCTCGAGAACAGTTCTATTACGCTTTTCGACAACCCCGTTTTGTTGTGGAGTATAGGGGGCTGTTAATTGCCTTTGTATTCCTTTTTTTTTGCAATAGTTTTGAAACTCTTGAGATGTAAACTTGCCACCTCTATCGCTTCTCAACATTTTTATTTTGTGACTGCTTTGTGCTTCGACTTCACACTTGAATTTTCTGAATGTTTGGAATGCCTCATCTTTTGTCTTGATTATATAGACCCACATGTACCTACTATAATCATCAACAAGTAACATAAAATAGCGATTACCACTCGAAGTACTTGGCGTTATGGGAACACACAAATCAGTGTGGATCAGTTCCAACGGCTTTTGTGCTAGGTACTCAGCAGCCTTCGGAAAACGATTGTCTCACCTGCTTGGCAAATAAACACCCTCTACAAACCTGAGTAGGGAATTTAATCTTTGGAATCCCACGTACTATTTCCTTTTGTGCTACAGATCCTATAACACGAAAGTTAACGTGTCCCAATCTAGCATGCCATTTCCAACCTTCATCATCTATTTTATTCAGCAAGCAGATGGGTTCTGATATATTCAATGCAATTTTGTAAAGACAATTCACAGAACGTTCCACCTTTACAATTAACCTCCCTTGATCGTCATGCATCTTTAACAGATTATGAAGCATTTTAACTTTATAACCAGCTTCGGTCATTTGACCGAGGCTAATTATATTACAATTTAACGCGGGAATATAATATACCTCATATATGGGTAGCTGTTCTCCGTTTTTACATTCCACCAAAAGTGTACCCTTTCCTGCGATTTGTACCATCGAGCTATCTCCAAACCGCACTTCACCTTTAACACTTTCATCCAGCTCAGCAAACATACTGCGATTCCCGGTCATGTGATTGTTAGCACCATTATCAAGGTACCAAATGTTTTCTTTCGACTCATCAGTTCTCTTTGGGAATACCTTTTCTTCGTTCAACAAAATAACTATTTCTCTCTCTCCACAAATAGATAACAACAACGCTGGTTCGTCATCTTGTGTTTGGGTCAAGTTAGCTTCGTATACCTTCTCCTTTTGACCCTTGCACTCTGAGGAGTAATGCCCATAATTGTTACAATTGTAACATTTTATATGTCTCTTATCTTTACCACGGTTGTGTCCGTTTTCTCGGGATGATCCATGTCCACCTCTACCTCTTCCTCTACTATAACCTCTACCTCTACCACCACTACGGCCGCCTCTTTCGTAGCTTGATGAACCCCTACCTCTTCCTGAAGTCGAATGGTTTCCTGCTGAAACCTTTTGAGTCTGACTTTCAGTTTTAGCTAGTAACAAACTCCCTTCGTTACTAGTATTTGTACTACAAAGTTTTAATCTATCTTCATAGGCTTTGAGCCTACCTATTGCTTCTTCAAAAGGTATCGTATCCACATCCGAATACTGCTCAATTGAGGCGATTAACTGGAGGAATTTATCCGAAACCGAGTCCAATAATTTTCGGACCAACACACTGTCTTCTATGGTAGAACCAAGGCTATTATATTTTGACACCATCCCGCTTAACTTCCCAGCAAATTCATCAATTGTTTCAGTTTCCTTCATACGCAATGCTTCGAATTCACTTTTAAGAGTGTGAATTCTAGCCTTATGTACTCGATCAATGCCCAGAAACCTTGTCTTCAACGAGTCCCGTATCTCTTTAGCATTCTTCTTCTTCGCAACTTGCAATAAGATGTCTTCAGGTATACCCTGAAAGATGAAAGCACGGGCTGATTTGTTCTTCTTCTCATCAACCGCAACTCCTTCTGTTGGCTCAATGGATTCCCACAATCCCTGTGCATCCATTATTGCTTCCATCCTTATAGCCCATGTTGTATAATTTGTGGCCGTCAACATCGGGCATTGCAACTGTACACCATTTTCTTTTGTTGCGAATTGAGTTGTGATAGGCATAGTTTCAAACGTGGGGCATTTTGGCATAAACAAGGCTCTTGATACTAAATGTTGGAGTCAAAGTGGTAACACTGACCCAATTCGTGAGTATTGAGTGCAATATTGTGAAAATATGAGATGAGATTTGGGACAATTTTTCTGAGTTTTTATTCAACTGAATCAAACGTACAATTGGAAGAAGGAAATTACAATGAAAATTGCTTAACTTGAATAAAAGATTACATCCGATTAAATAGAGAAAAAATAAACTGCATAATAACCCATGTCTTCCATGATGCTACTTTCTCTCTTTGATCCACTATTCTCGACCCATTTACTTAACCCACTCCATGACTCTTTCAAATTATGATGCACGTGCAGAATTAACTATAACACATTCAAATCCTGCTATATGTTTTGAATATCTCGATGACATCCACAGGTGAGAAAGAATCACTTGAGATATGAGGTGCATTACTAAGCAAGGAGTTCAATTCAGTCAGCCGTGATGAATATGTAACCAGGTATGATTTTGAAGAACTCAACGATCGATACCCAATTCTAGTATCATAGTGAACCCTAATTTAAAAAAAAAAAGAACCCATCCAGATCTATTTCTTCAAAGAATTAGGTTTTAATTTTTTCAGGTTTGTAAGAACATACCCTGTAAGATCGATTGTTGTTTAATGCTTATAGTTACTTACTTGAACTTTAAAATTTTCAAATCGATTTAAAAACCCTTACATATTTTCAGATCTGAGATTAGAACTTCAAAAGGTAAAGTTATACTCCCTCCATCCCAAATCTATAGTTCAGTATTCCATTTTGAGATGTCACAAATTAATTATCCACTTTCATAAATGGATAAGAATAATGTGATAAAAGTTTTTGGTACCCCTACTTTATTTATGTAGGAAGTAAGGGGTAAAACTGAAAAGTTAACAAAAAGGTACATGTGTAAGGTACTTTTTCTTAAACCATGTGTTTTTTGTATGAGGACAATAGATTTAGGACGGAAGGAGTATATTGTAACTTTTCTCCATGAAGGATTTAGTGACATATCAAGCCACGATCTGAAACATCCATGTCATCATCTTCACCATGTTACAATACTAAATATGACGATCGCTCCAAATCCATATGGACAATACGTCATTCATCGATTTCATTGCGAGGTATTTGACCTCTATATGATACGTTTTGTAAACATTGCATTCTTTTGAAAAGGCACACCATAAATGAATATTTAAATCAAAGGTTTTCGATATCTGATGATTTCTACATATAGACAATCATCGTAATATAATAGTTTACAATGATACTTTCGTTGACAATACAGTCAAAATAAGATACATGGTGATGATTTGGTGAATGCAATGTTTCCTTGAAAAGTATGTCATGTAAGACTCCATGCACATAGCTTGTCTAACATATAAGCAAATAGCGGAAGACTTCTAGGAAACCTGAGAATAAATATGCTAACAAGTGTCAACACAAAGGTTGGAGAGTTCATAGTTTTATTGTTTCGTATAATCTGTATATAAAAGTGGATCACAAGATTTCAGTTGTTTCATCCAGAAATGTTTATCAAAAGTTTGTCAATAGATTCTACGTAACAGAGCACCCTGGTAACTAAGCTTTAACGTTATAATGATAAATACCCAGTTCGTTTTAATACACGCAAACCAACATGTCCTAAACTCAAATAACACATGTCCGTTAAAAGGCTAGCGCTCTAGCTCGGACGGGGATGTCAAGCCCTATAGATCCATATACTGTTATTCGCGCCCACCAGTTCATATCCTATGTACTGGCAGCTACTAGTTACCAAAGCTAAGGGATTTTCGGTTCAAAATCAGTGTAGAATTAAGTATGTACTTGTATCCATTGCGTTTAAAATAAATTTCATGTATTCTCAGCCCAAAAATATATATTGCAAAAGCAATTAAAAAGGGAGCAATGAAACTCACCTTAGCAGCACATAAAGTTGTTCATCGTAATGTGACCGAAACTCAGAATATCAAATAATCCTAGATCTCAACCTAGAGAACATATGTTGGTCAATAAATGTCTATCAAGCTAGGTCAGGTCATAGTGTATCACAATCCTAATGCTCGAGATTGACATACAAAAGTTATCCAAAGTCGTTTCAAAAAGTCAATTTTGACAATAGTTCAACAAACGAGACGTACCTTATATAAGGATTCATTTATTCGGTTGGTAATAGTTAAAAGTTCACTTTATCAATCTCGTAAATAAGTTGTTTAAATCTTAATTGCAGATTCAAAAGCAATTTCAATTAACGTGAATCATAATTCAGTTGATCATATCTTTTAATCCATTCATCGAAACTATTCGATATCTAAATGAAAAGTTATTGATTTTTCGCCAGCTTTCCAAAAACATGTATATCATATACCTTTTACCAGTAGTATATGTATTTAATTAGTGATTCATTATAAACTGTTTAACGATGAAATTTAGTATACAAGCATGCATAAACATATATACTCGAGCACTAGACATGGATACACTATTAATTTATAAAAGATAAAATATAAATGCTTACGTATCAATATTGTGATTCAATATTTCAGAAAAGTACGTAGACGCAACGAAGATGATAAACACTAGTTTGACTTACGAGCAATACCCTCGAACAATACCCATAACCTCCTTAGTAGTAACCCATAGTTTACTTAGCTCTATCCCGCTTGAAAACCCATTTTGAAAGTGACACGCTCATGACCCCGTCGTAGTATTTTAAGTGATATAATTAATAATAATAATAATAATACTATTAATAATAATAATAATAATAATAATAATAATAATAATAATTTAAATAAATAAATAACTTATGGAGTAATATATGTGTAAATAAACTCGAGCAGAAACTGGCCTTTTATAGGCAACTTTTTGGAATCTGATGCCCATGCGATCGCATGGGTTTTTAGTGTATTTTCCATGCGATCGCATGGCCGCCTGATCCAGCTCAAAATGTTTTTGTTTTCTTGTTTGTCGACATATTATTATATTATATATATAATATATATAATTTAAATAATTAATTATATATTATATTAAATTCATGTGCATAGTTGACTTGTAATTTTCGTTCCGATGACTCGTACGTTGTCACTCGACTTATGTCCCGGTTTCGATTTCTCAAACGCATTTTCATACGCTTAGAAAACTCGCAATTTACGTTTTGTGACTCGTACCTTTGTCAAAATATAGTCTTAAATTATCAACAAACTATATCATTCAAAGTGTATCTTAAACTTTCGAGTGTTTTGGTCATTTACTTCTATAAATCATTGTCTCGCTATTTGTTAATATATATATATATAATAACAAATCGTTTTATAACCAAGTTAATATATATTTTCAACATTCATAAACACATTTTAAATATACGTCGCAAGTTATTCATATAATTAATATTCCAACTTATCATATATATTCAAATAAATATTTAAACCAATAAGTTTAATGTACGGTATTAAACAATTAATACATTGTTACGTTTTCAAATTATAGTATATATATATGTATCTATATATATATAATTGTTCGCGAATCGTCAAGAACAACCGAAAGGTATTTGAATATATGAAAGTAGTTCAAAAATTTTGAGATTCAGTTTTACAGACTTTGCTTATCGTGTCGAAAATGTTAATCATACAAAGATTAAGTTTAAATTTGGTCAGAAATTTCCGGGTCATCACAGTACCTACCCGTTAAAGAAATTTCGTCCCGAAATTTGAGTGAGGTCGTCATGACTAACAATAAAAATGTGTTCATGACGTATATGTGTTGATAAATAGAGTTTTATCACCGTTGAATAATATGGATAAAACAATCCGATTATTCGAAGCGTATGAGAGAAGTTATTGTAAAAGAGTGAAATGAAGAATAGAGATTCGTCTTAACTCTTGACATATTAATGATTGATTTCCGTAATTTAAGGAATAGAAAATCTTCATAATCTAAATAAGATTTGATTCTTCAGAATTTAAGGAAATTAAGATTTCTTTTAATTAAATGCGTAATTTGCCTTGATTGCTATGCTTGATATTTCGCTATAAATTAACCACTTCCGTTTCATTATTTTCACCACTCCTACATCTTCTTCCTTATATCATATTTCCAAAAGATTGTGAAATGCTTCATCCAGTTCTGATTCTTGATATACTCCTAACTTTTATATCTGTCATTCTTCTTTTTCATCTACCACCAGAGGAAGTTATTTTCTTCTACCATTACCTTGGGGTTATAGTGTTTTTCATTCTCCCGTGTCTTTATATTGCTATACGCATTGATATACACGGTTTGTAATTTCAGGGTTGTTATCGGGCTTTATATTCTCCATTATATTTCGAAGCTTAATGCTTTCGTTTTCTCTTCCTGACCTTAAGTCAAGCGAATAATGGTCCAGAATTCATAGGTATGGAGTTTTGGATGAACATAGTTAATGTTCTGAGAAGGTAATCGTAATGGCACGATCTTGATTTGTCAAATTACCAGAATATCCGAAAAAGACCGAATCATCAAGAAAAATATTTTCTTGATATGTTTAGAGATTAAATAGAATAAAAGAGTTATGTAACATAGTTCATGATGACGGTGTGATCTGTGAATCTTTATCACGTTCCATTAGAAACTCAGCATGACTTACTGTAATATAATCACGTTGATCAAGTGTCATTATATTATACTAACTCATGCTTAATCACATTGATCAAGTGTCATTATATTATACTAACTCATGCTTCAATTCCCAACATTACTTCAAACATCCCTTTTACGAATTTTCAGATTTTCGAAACTAAAATAGTTTCTTTTATGATGTAACACAGATAGCGCGAAAAGATGAATGATTTCAGATAAGAATAGTTATGAAGATATCTTCAGAAATATCGAAGATATTTATAATGAAAGATATGATAATATCTTAGAATTTCTAATATCAACGGATGGTGAAGAAGATTTGTCTGTGAAGGTTTAGAGTCAGGAGCAAGGTATTCGTTAATGACTTCAGCAGACACTGAATCATTTGGATTCTTTGAAGGCACATTTAGTCTTTGTGATTTGTCCACAGCCTTCTTCATAGTTTGCTCAATCCGTTTTCAAGTTTCAAACCTTCTCTTATTCTGTGCTTTTCCAACACACTACTCTTTATCATCCAACTTTCAACTGTTAAGGTCGTTTATAGTTTTTGCTGCTTCATAAGCATTTTTCCAAAATTCGGAGGACTAGTTTCACAGTTTGGGGTGTTTTTCAGAAACTTCACATTCGAAGTAATTAAGTCTAGGAGATAGACATTATATGTATATATATAACTGTTAGCGTAGAATTGCTATGAAATTTAAAATACTGATTGCTAATTCCCGGTAGTTGGAACGGCAACTATTGTTACAAGATATGGATGAGTACATGATAGGGTTTCAATGAATAATTATAGTGACTTTTCGAAGAAACTTAAGTCACAGATTAATGAAGTTGCTGGTAAATTTACTGCTAATGTGGTGGAACATGAAAGGTTCCCCAGTAACAAGAACATATATGTCAAGGTTACAATAAAGTTAATCTAAAAAGTCGAAGTTGACTGGTTGGAAGTGTGATGAAAATTGATATCTTGAAAAGAATTGTAAGATTATTTTCGGTATTAACAACATTAAAGGATCTTGCACAGTTTTGAAGTCAAAGTATAGCTTTGAAAGATGTAGAGATCTAAGAATGATGTCACCGATTCAGAGTTATGACTTGGATTCTGATCCGTCAATATCAGAATATGTAATTGAATTTGTATGAAAATGATTGTATATCGTTGTGAGTATTGTTAATAATTTTTGAATCAAAGTTGAAGAATGTACAGTGTAACATATTAATTGCAAACTTAAATATTTCCCGGGTAATACCTACCCGTTAAAAAAAAATTCACAATTAATACTTTGTACAAAGAATTTTCGTTACAGTCTTTATGAAAATATCTGTATGTATATTTTCTTCAGATGTAATACATATTTAATGAGTTAATATCATATTAAGCTCATTTGATTTTTGGCTTGAATTAGAAATGAATAATCTCCAAAACATTAGAGATTACCTAATCTTCACGGAGTATTTCACTAATGAAATCAATACTTCATTATTTATTCTTATTGATATTCCTCGGTGAAGGGTGTTGATGCTCGTGGAATTTTTGTGAACCTTACAAGGCACAAATGATGTTTTCTGGAAAGTTTCGAGTACATCGAAAATGAAAATGTAAAATCAATTATGTAATTGAATAATACACTTGGTTTATTAGGAAATGGAATTCATTGAGTTGAAACAGAGATTGTAGTTAATGATTGTTAAGTCATTAACGAAGGATGTATAGCATATTAGTAACATGAACTAACCGAGTAGTACCTACCAGTTATGATTCACATGTAATAGCTTAGTACGAAAAGATTTATTTTGTTTTCAAATTTCACATATATATATATAAAATATACATATAATTTCTTCAGGGAAAATGAGTTAATACTTCATAACTCGTTGATACAATATACGCGTTGTTGATTTGTGATGATGTTGGTGATTATGAAATTGGCGGAACTTGTAGTGCTACAGGTTTTGCCGGTGTTGGTGATACTGACGATACTGTTGATGCTGCTGGTAAAACAAGTCTAGCTTGTAAATCGTGCACCATTCCGGTCAGGGTTTCTACTCTTCCTTCTATCATTTCGGTCCACTCATCTGATTTACGGTTACGGTTGGAATAGATTATCTCTAAGACTTTAGAGATTACATAATCGTCGCAGAATATTTCTCCAATGAAGTTATGAATCAATACTTCATCGGTTATTGTTGTTGGTACTCCTTGGTATCTATGGTGCGTATGACATTGATGTTCGAGGTACATTGTGTGATGTTGAGGCTTGCGGTGCAGATGTTGTTGGTGGTGGTAATGGTACTGTTGGTGTTGTTGTCGGTGGTAATGTTGATGCCGGTGATTATGCTGGTGCTTGTAACCTTTGCACCATATTCTCCAAAGCCACTACCCGAGCGCGAAGCTCGTTGATTTCTTCTACTACACCGGGATGATTGGCGGTTCGGACGAGCGGATGAATAAGATCCAGAATTTGAGAGAGTATATGATCATGACGAGATACTCCGGAGATGAGAGAGAAAATGGTGTCTCGAACAGGTTCGCCGGTAAGTGCTTCAGGTTCTTCGCCAAGAGGGCAATGTGGTAGATGGAAGGGATCGCCTTCTTCTTGTCTCCAATGATTAAGTAAGCTACAAATCTATCCTCAATTCATCCAGAATAGGTGATGGTTGATTGGTTGATTCATTCCGGTTACACTGTCTTTGGAGTTCAGGTGAATATCCATATCGGAATAGCTGCCGGAGTTTAAGGAATTTGAACTAGATACGGGATACATCTTGTATAATTAGGGAGATGATTTTTGATATGAATTAGATTATAGAATTTAGTTTGGTATTCTTCAATACATAATTTACATATGTATATATAATACCAAATTCCATAAATCACGGAGAAATTTTCAGAAGATGTCAGGAAAAGTTTACAGTAACAGATACGCTAAGATATGAATTTTTGTCTATACACTATTTATGCAATAAATGCAGGAAAACTTGTCTAGACTTAAGAATGATAAACATGTAATTTTCGACAAGAAATGATAAGCAAAACTTTTAACATGCAGACACAGTCGAAGTCCAGACTTACTAATGCATCCTGACAACTATTAGTTAGACACACTCATGCAAGACCTGGTTCGCTGGGACCAACGCTCTGATACCAACTGTGACGATCGCTCCAAATCCATATGGACAATACGTCATTCATCGATTTCATTGCGAGGTATTTGACCTCTATATGATACGTTTTGTAAACATTGCATTCTTTTGAAAAGGCACACCATAAATGAATATTAAAATCAAAGGTTTTCGACATCTGATGATTTCTACATATAGACAATCATCGTAATATAACAGTTTACAATGATACTTCCGTTGTCAATGCAGTCAAAATAAGATACATGGTGATGATTTGGTGAATGCAACGTTTCCTTGAAAAGTATGTCATGTAAGACTCCATGAACATAGCTTGTCTAACATATATGCAAACAGCGGAAGACTTCTAGGAAACCTGAGAATAAACATGCTAACAAGTGTCAACACAAAGGTTGGTGAGTTCATAGTTTTATTATTTCGTATAATCTGTATATAAAAGTGGATCACAAGATTTCAGTTGTTTCATCCAGAAACATTTATCAAAAGTTTGTCAATAGATTCTACGTAACAGAGCACCCTGGTAACTAAGCTTTAACGTTATAATGATAAATACCCCATTCGTTTTAATACACGTAAACCAACGTGTCCTAAACTCAAATAACACACGTCCGTTAAAAGGCTAGCGCTCTAGCTCGGACGGGGATGTCAAGCTCTATGGATCCATATACTATTATTCGCACCCACCAGTTCATATCCTATGTACTGGCAGCTACTAGTTACCAAAGCTAAGGGAATTTTCGGTTCAAACTCAGTGTAGAATTAAGTATGTACTTGTATCCATTGCGTTTAAAATAAATTGCATGTATTCTCAGCCCAAAAAGATATATTGCAAAAGCAATTAAAAAGGGAGCAATGAAACTCACCTTAGCAGCTCATAAAGTTGTTCATCGTAATGTGACCGAAACTCGAAATATCAAATAATCCTAGATCTCAACCTAGAGAACATATGTTGGTCAATAAATGTCTATCAAGCTATGTCAGGTCATAGTGTATCACAATCCTAATGCTCGAGATTGACATACAAAAGTTATCCAAAGTCGTTTCAAAAAGTCAATTTTGACAATAGTTCAACAAACGAGACGTACCTTATATAAGGATTCATTTATTCGGTTGGTAATAGTTAAAAGTTCACTTTATCAATCTCGTAAATAAGTTGTTTAAATCTTAATTGCAGATTCAAAAGCAATTTCAATTAACGTCAAACATAATTCAGTTGATCATATCTTTTAATCCGTTCATCGAAACTATTCGATATCTAAATGAAAAGTTATTGATTTTTTGCCAGCTTTCCAAAAACATGTATATCATATACCTTTTACCAGTAGTATATGTATTTAATTAGTGATTCATTATAAACTGTTTAACGATGAAATTTAGTATACAAGTATGCATAAACATATATACTCGAGTACTAGACATGGATACACTATTAATTTATAAAAGATAAAATATAAATGCTTACGTATCAATATTGTGATTCAATATTTCAGAAAAGTACGTAGACGCAACGAAGATGATAAACACTAGTTTGACTTACGATCAATACCCTCGAACAATACCCATAACCTTCTTAGTAGTAACCCATAGTTTCCTTAGCTCTATCCCGCTTGAAAACCCATTTTGAAAGTGACACGCCCATGACCCCGTCGTAGTATTTTAAGTGATATAATTAATAATAATAATAATAATAATAATAATAATAATAATAATAATAATAATAATAATAATAATAATAATAATAATAATAATAATAATAATAATAATAATAATAATAGTAATAATAATAATAATAATAATAATAATAATAATAATAATAATAATAATAATAATAATAATAATAATTTAAATAAATAAATAACTTATGGAGTAATATATGTGTAAATAAACTCGAGCAGAAACTGGCCTTTTATAGGCAACTTTTTGGAATCTGATGCCCATGCGATCGCATGAGTTTTTAGTATATTTTCCATGCGATCGCATGGCCGCCTGATCCAGCCCAAAATGTTTTTGTTTTCTTGTTTGTCGACATATTATTATATAATACATATAATATATATAATTTAAATAATTAATTATATATTATATTAAATTCATGTGCATAGTTGACTTGTAATTTTCGTTCCGATGACTCGTACGTTGTCACTCGACTTATGTCCCGGTTCTAATTTCTCGAACGCATTTTCATACGCTTAGAAAACTCGCAATTTACGTTTTGTGACTCGTACCTTTGTCAAAATATAGTCTTAAATTATCAACAAACTATATCATTCAAAGTGTATCTTAAACTTTCGAGTGTTTTGGTCATTTACTTCTATAAATCATTGTCTCGCTATTTGTTAATATATATATATATATATATATATATATATATATATATATATATATATATATATATATATATATATATATATATATATATATATATAATAACAAATCGTTTTATAACCAAGTTAATATATATTTTCAACATTCATAAACACGTTTTAAATATACGTCGCAAGTTATTCATATAATTAATATTTCAACTTATCATATATATTCAAATAAATATTTAAACCAATAAGTTTAATGTACGGTATCAAACAATTAATACATTGTTACGTTTTCAAGTTATAGTATATATATATATATATGTATCTATATACATATAATTGTTCGCGAATCGTCAAGAACAACCGAAAGGTATTTAAATATATGAAAGTAGTTCAAAAATTTTGAGATTCAGTTTTACAGACTTTGCTTATCGTGTCGAAATTTTAATCATACAAAGATTAAGTTTAAATTTGGTCAGAAATTTCCGGGTCATCACACTAAATCATTGTCCTAAATCATTTTCGATAGTTACTTTGATTTTTTAGTTCTTTATATTTAAATCATTATCAATAGTTACTTTGATTTTTTAGTTCTCTATATTTCTTTAATTTTTTCAATTGGTTTTAACTACTAGACATCGGATCTGAAACATCCATGTTCAATTCATCTTTCACCACAGTTAACTGACACTTCATCTTCCCTAGAGTTAACCGGAGCTTCATAATACTTGAAGGAAACGATTCAGGTGTTAAAAGGTTTATGGTTTTGATTTTTATGTGGAGTAAGTGTGATTTAATTTATGCAATTTGATGCTGTAATTTTGCATGTTTGTAATTTGAAAGTAAATGATAAGATGGGTATGTTGAGTTTTAGACTCTGTTCCAGAGTTTTGTTGTGAAAGAAAAGAAATGAAGTGAAGAGAGGTGAAAGGGAATGAAGTTGAATCTTTCCAATTTGAAAGGAAAGTTTGAAGGGAGAATTAGGCTAAATCCATCCATTCACTTTCTTCAATTTCTTTTAATGTAAAACTCGGGAACACTAATTTTATTTAACTTCCTTCCACTTCTTTTCACTTCTCTCTAAAATTAAGCTCTGGAACACAGCCTTAGTTGCCATTCTTAATTCTTTCGTTGTAATTTTTTTTACGACGAAATATATATATATATATATATATATATATATATATATATATATATATATATATATATATATATATATATATATATATATATATATATATATATATATATATATATAGGCAGGATCAATGGGGAAGTAACTAATCGGGGAGAAGCAAATTTTTTTTCGTTTTTTTGGAATTTTTTTTTTGGATATCAAGATCACACAAAAATATGACATTTAAAAAAGACACTTCGTGATGAATGTTACTACATCCGTCCCATTACAAGTGTCCACTTACTTTTTGCACACAGTTTTAGGAAATCCCACTAACTTCATTCTCCACCAATAAGAAATCTTCTCTCTCTAGAATAACCTCTTCTCATTGGTTAATATACAAAGTGGACATTTGATATGGGACGTCCCAAAATAGAAAGGTGGACATTTGAAGTGGGATGGAGGGAGTATTATTTAGGCGGGAAAACGATCGACCAAAATAACATTCAAGATAATATTGATCGTGAAGAATGTTAACGGTTTTTTTTTCATGTTTTGTGAACTAAAATTTAGCTCGATTTAGAGTTTAGGGTTTAGGGTTTAGGGTTTAGTGTTTTGGGTTTATTCCCTAAACCCAAAACCCTAAACCATAAACCCTAAACTCTAAACCGTTCGTATTAAAAACTCAATCTAAATCCTAAATCGAAACCCTAAACCCTAAATTTCTAAACCCTAATATCTAACCCCTATAAACCCTAATATCTAAAACCTTAACATATGCTCGAAAAACACGATAATTGTTATATATTAATTCTTCGAGCGTTTTTCTGCCAAAATAAAAACATTTATCACAAAGTGTCTTTATTAAATGTTCATATTTTCATCCAATCTACAATGTTCGTGAACAAAATTTTTTCAGAAAACGAAAAGAAAAAAAAAACTTTTTGCTTCCCTCCGCTTCCCCCCGATTGGTCACTTCACCCTTGATCCTACCGCTATATATATATATATATATATATATATATATATATATATATATATATATATATATATATATATATATATATATATATAAAGATCGTAAAGATCCGGTGGTACATACGAACAACAAAAATTGAAAGGTCTCGCTCTAATCGTCCTACAAATTGGACGATAACATTGAAAAAGAGTGAGCACATTGAAAATGTAAATGACAGTACAAACGAATAATCACCAAACCTAAATCTAAAAATATATAAAACCGGGAACGTAAATAATTTGAAAGTAAATGATGAATTTGTAATTAGTGTTTGTAAGTTTGGGGAAGAACAAGTTAACGAAGAAGATGATGAGTAAAAAGATGAATTTACCCTCACATGCAATGCACATGTCAAGGGTTAAAGGGCTTTTTAACCGATCAAATAGTGGAAGGACTCGGTATGCTTAAATCAGATAATGGAAGGATGTTGTTAGCAAAAAAAAAAAAGGGACGCTGTTAGATTTTTGATGTATAATGGAGGGACCAACGGTAAAAAAAGTTATTTTTAAGTTTGAGGAAAAATTAGGGATTGAGTCTTAAAGAAAATGAAAGCAAGTTAAGGATGAAAGTTTTTTAATTTAGAGATGAATAAAAAACGTAAATTGACGAGATTACCCTCATGTACAAAGCGTATGATAGGATTTAACGGATCTTATTTGACGCCAGTTAGGCTCAAGGCCAACCATGCAACAAATGGATAAATTGAGGTCAACAGAGTCAAAATAAAAGAAAAATGTCACACATGTTATTTAATACAAAGTTTAGGGACCAACGATGCATTTTGGTCTTTTACAAATAGTCAAACACTTACATGAGGGCACTGAGCGGATCTAGGAATCATTGTAACTGGTGTCACTAGTTAAAAGCTCAGAAAATTTTACACTATTCAATGGTGTCACTAAAAATTTATTTACACTATTCAATGGTGTCATTAGTTAAAAATCCAAAAACTTTTCCAGTAGATTGCGAATTTTACTGGTAGCTCGTGCTACCACTGGTAATACTATACATTCGCCCATGCATGAGGCCAAAGTTTAACATATATGATGTTGCCTAATTCGTATATGTTTTATCTCAATATCGAGCTCATTTACATTACATTTGAGTCGATTTTATGGACTTTTGATATTTATTTTGTTATGAAATTGATTTCAGCTGATATTGTGAAAGAATTGTAATGTTACGTTAAAAGTTGGTGATTTTGCAAAATTTGCGTGTTTCTACCATTTCGACCATATCTCACGTGTGCAAGCTCCGATTGAAGTGATTCATAAGTTCAGGTGTTCATGATTCAAAGGTTTAAAAATTTCGTTTTGAAGATTTCCTGCGATTCTGAACGAGTTGACGGTAGCCTTGTGCAAGGTTCGGGAAAAATCGAAGAACCGAACCGAAAATGAGGAACGAGTGGATCCCAAACCGATCTGAGCTATTTTGGTCTGGTCATCGTTTCACATTTTGCCTCTATGGTTCGGACCGAACCAGACCAAACCCGAAAAAACACGAACAATCGAACTGAACCGAAATGAAAATATATGGTCCAATCATCGGTCCGACTTTTTACTACTTAAGACTCGGGAGAGAAACGAATCGAACTTGTTTGATCCAGTTTTGTACCATGCACACCCCTAGTTAATGGTTAATTGAGTAAAACGTCGCTGATAAGTAAAGAAAAATGAATAGAAACTCGAGCTGTAAATCGGAAAATGGGCCTTTTAAAATAATGATTAAATAATTGTTACTGGGCTTTGACTTAAAAGGGATGTACAACTATTGCTTAATGTTGGGACCGATTTTTAGTTTTTTTTTGGGGAGGTTACTCACGAACAGAAGGGAGGAGAAGAACGGCTGAATCTAAAGACAATTTTTGGTCTAACATCGAAGAACTCAAAGGGACCATTTGACTTGAATCTCATATTCATCATCTCAACATTATTTAAAGTGTGGGAGATTTTTTCAGCTTTTAAATCATAGTTTGGATATTTACTGATCATTCAAATATTGGTAATATCGATTTAATTATTTGTTAATTTAAGTGATGATTTCTTTGTACTCCGTACTTTATTTGTTGATTATGTGTGAATTTTTGTGTGTTTATCTAGACTAATAACCTTAGCGTTAGATGTGAACATGAGTTGATTAATTATTTTTCCTTATTCAAAGTTTGAATAAAAGAACGATTCTTACGTTTAGCTTTATTATATCCGACTTAATTGGTCATTATACTTGTTTAATAAGGGGACCAATGTAAAAAAAAAAAAAAAAAAAAAAAAAAAAAGGAGACCAACCCATTAATTTAGATAGTGGTTTACAATTACTCAAGGAGACGAATTAGGTTCAATAGAAAAGTTAGGTAGGGTGGATCACACACGAGGATCACTCGGTGTGATTGTTGATGTCTTGCGATCGTACATCACCGCATATTAGGTTTTTGGATTAGTTAAATTGTTTAGTCACAATCAGGAGGTGTTAGGTTGCAGGGAATTTTGTGTCGTGTAATCTTGATTGGGTGTTTAATTTGCGCTTGGGAATTCCATGTGAACCGACTAGGTAGTTCACGTACGTTAATAATTAATCGAGTCTTATTCTAAACGAATTCAATACCGAGGGAAAAAGGTCTATTATCTGTGTTAAGTACTAGCTTTACTGCTTTATTTGTGTTTACTTTTGTTGACCTCCGGTCATTAAGCGGAAACACCCCAAGTTATTTACTCGCCATTTCATTTAGAAACGACCATTTTTGTTGTTGCAATTAGTAGATATGGAAATTATTTTCTAGCTCAATCTTGAATTACAATTATATTGTCATGTGGATGACCCCGGACTTTATCATTGTATGCTACTATATGATTAAGTACACTTGTCTAGTTGTACTTGCCTAGTTGTGTTTTAGTTTGTTTTCGGTATTTTTCCATTCTTGAATTTATAACTCTATTTTAGCATATCAATGTACTTGTTTGTTTCTTGATTTTTCTAACTCAACTCTCCATTACTCGCAAGGGTTGGCGAGTAGCTAACGGGCTACTATGTACTTCAGTGTATTTTCAATTTATTGTTAATCAACAGCAGAAATACCTAAAAATAACTATAGACTGCACTTGTTGGCTTATAATTCTAAAAGCTAAAGATGACACTCGTGGGTTTATGATCTTTTACAGTAACCAATGAGTAAGTGGAAGTATTAGGATGTATATAGCTTTAGCTGACAGAGATTATTTGGTTAAATTTGCTGTTTTGCTACGTTCGTTCGTACAAAAGAGTGTTTCTTGTATTGTAGGCATGAAATGAATGGGATTAAAAGCATATGTTCTATAAGGTAAATAATCTTGTAAGGTACTTTCTTTATCTGAATATAGACAAACCAATGATCCACTTAAACCTTTTGGTCTTCCACTGAACATATTTAGGTATATAAAATTGCTGCAATATCTGAACCATATGGTGTTTGCTTAATATATACTTTGTCGGTCATGCTGTTGTGATTAACTAATCCTTTTTTATGTTTCGGTATCAGAACTCGACTAATTTCAACTTATGATGAACAAGATATCATTATTGTCATTTGAAAAGAAACCACTTGCTTTTTAATGGGTTTTGTGAAAACTATGGGACTTCAAAGGTACTTTTTGAGGTTTTCCTTTTCCTTTATTGATAATGATAAATAAATAAATAATAAATAATAATTATAATTACAATTACAAATATAATTAGTAGGATTCCTTCTTTTTAGCCAAGCCAAAAAGATCAAGCAGAGCCCTTGATTTGTGTTTATTTATTGTTTTTATGTCATGGTTTATCTGTTTGGACGATGGAGTTTAGACCACCATTAAAGGGGCGTGAGTTTTTTTGGGTCAGATGAGGTGGCTTTCAAAGTGGTAGGGTCTTAACGCTCCCGACGCCTTTAATGGGGCATCACCCCAAACGCTTATGGGGCGTTAGACATTGTTTTGATAGAATTTTTTTTTTTTTTTTTGTTAAAGGAATATCCACCAATCAGAATTCACCACTACTTTTTATATATTATTAATCTATTTATTTTATACTCAACTACCAATAATATTTTATTACATCACCCACCACAAATTTAATCTTCAAATTTGACACTTCACTTTATTTAACTTTACTTCACTTTATGACCTTGACACATCACCAAAAAGTACACCATTTACCTTTAATGTCACTGTCGCATTTAATGGTGGTCTTATGCTTAGATATAGAAAAAGCGAATACAACTACAATGCTTCTCTCTGTTATGTATGATATTTCATATGACCTGGATATCTAAAATTGGTATGATTTTTCTTTAGTTAAAAGCTGTCCATTTGGAAACTCCAAGGTTAGGTTGGTTATTTAATGGTGTTATCGTGAAAACACCGAGAATTATAGTAACAGTTAACAACTATCAACAAGGCAAATAAAAAAAAGTTCGTTTTAACAAAATGAGATAAAATAAAGTTCCTTGTCTTAAAAAATATACTTCTTTTATTATATATATATATATATATATATATATATATATATATATATATATATATATATATATATATATATATATATATATATATATATATATATATATATATATATATATATATATATATTGAAAGTTTGTACCTTTTTAAGAGTTAGAAAATACTATATTACTCGTATGACAGACATTTGAGGAGAGGTGGTTACCTTTTTAGATGTGATTAGCCCAACATGAATGTTACACATTTGCGTTTTTTATGCAGGTAATGAAGATTTCTACTAATCAAAACAAATACAACATGATGATTTATGTAAAAATTTTGGATTTTTCGACTTTGTCTTCGCTGGATTTTTTTTTAACCCCCAAACCCACATATTTTGCCCACAAACCCACATATTTTGCCCCAAAACTTTCAAATTATGCCCAAAATTCTCCAACTTTTGCCAAAAACCTTCATAATTTGCCTAAAAATTCTCAATTTTTTACCCCAAAACCTCCATATTTTGTCAAAAAAATTGCTACGATTTTAATTTTTTTTTACCCCCGGGAAAAAAATTCCTAGTTCCGCCACTGTACACGGCCCGTGCCCACAGACCAGATGCTAAAAATGTGGTAGAGTCTGTTAAAATATTGATGCAAACTAAAAGCCAACAACTGCCCACCTACAAAAGTTGACTACGGATTTTCTTGTTTGTCATATTCATTTAATACATTGTAGGCTATGTTATCTTCAATATCTTTTGCATGATTTTCTCATAAAATTGGTTAACATCTATCATTTATTACTTTGGTTTATTAGGCTTACATTTTTGTATTTAAGCATACGTAAGGTGTATCATTTCAACTCAATCAATACACATTCTCTTTTGCAATCTATCTTATTTCATATTGTTTTCCTTACCTTCACATTTACAGCAATTTAAACTTATTGTTTTATGGTATCAGAGCCAGGTTTTAAACTTGGTTAAAGTTTGATCCTAAGTTAAACTTGTGTGCAATTACTCAAAGTTCAAAGTTAGTTATCTTGCTATCAAAAATGGAAGGCATAAATGGTAACAATGGTGGTATGATCAATGACATAGAAAGACTTGTAGGTAACAACTACAAGTATTGGAAGATGTGTATGGAGGCTTATCTTCAAAGTCAAGATCTATGGGAACTTGTGGCCGGAAGCGATGCCATAATTTCCGTAGAAACTCTTGAGCAAGGCGAGTCACGAAGAAAATGGAAGATTAAGTGTGGGAAGGCTCTCTTTGCGTTGAGGACATCAATTAGTAAAGAGTTCATAGAACACGTTCGTGATCTTAACTCGCCAAAGGAGGTTTGGGATACTCTTGAGAAACTCTTTACCAAGAAGAATACAGCACGGTTGCAATTCTTGGAAAACGAGATAGCAATCTCAAGACAAGAAGGTATGTCAGTTTCTGAATATTTCTTACGGGTGAAAACTCTTTGTTCTGAAATTTCAGAGATTGATACAAACGAGAAAATTAGTGAATCTCGGTTGCGAAGATATGTAATTCGTGGTTTGAAGAAAGAGTATGTTCCGTTCATAATCTCTATACAGGGGTGGTCTACTCAACCTTCGGTTGAAGAATTAGAGAATTTGCTCTCTAATCAAGAAGCTTTGGCCAAGCAAATGGCTAAAGGATTTGAAAATGATGCGGTAATGTTTTCAAAAGGGAAGAACTTCAAGAAAGGTTCTTCTAGCAAAGAAAAAGAAGAAGAGCAAACTAGTTACAAAAGTAACTATGAAAAGAAACCTTCCACATGTTACAAGTGCGGGAAGGTTGGTCACATCAAGAAATATTGTCGTTCTAAAGTCACAAAAGTAAACGTGGCTTGTTCAAGCAACGATGATGATGAAGTCAAATGGGAGCAATGTTTTACCGTTGATACGGTTGTTAAGAAGAATCAATGAATTATTGATTCGGGTTGCTCTCATCATGTGACCGGTGATGGAACTCTTCTTCATGACGTTAGAGATCACAATCAAAATCGAGTTGTAATCACTGCCGACAACTCAACTCATCCGGTTAAAAAGGAAGGTAATGCTATTATTGATGTTAATAATAATACTTTTACTTTGAAAGATGTTTATCTTGTTCCTAAATTGACCAAGAATCTAGTTTCGGTACCTCAAATTACCGAATCTGGAAAATATGTTCTTTTTGGTCCAACGGATGTGAAAGTCCTTGAGAATGTCAAGGAGATTGTGTGTGACGCCTCGTACAAAACCATCGTGTACGGATCATCAACAACAGGATCATTACAAGGTCAAACACTATATGCTGTTTGAAAACCAGTTTTGCATTCATGAAAAGATAACTTCAAATGTTTTACAAAAGATAACGTGACACAAAAGTCATTACAAAACCATTATTCAAAATAACATAAGTTGCGAATGCAAAATATAAGTTCAATGATTGAGACATCTCTAAGTAATGCAGCGGAAATCTAACACAGCAGGTCCTTAACAGCAAGTCTATAATAGCATGACAGCAAGTCTAACAGCGGAAGCAACAAACCTATAAGCACCTGAGAAAACATGCTTAAAACGTCAATAATAATGTTGGTGAGCTATAGTTTAAGTTGTAACAGTAATGTAAGGTTGAGCACGAGATTTCAATGTTTCAAAACAGTATGAAAAGTATATGTATAACCGTGGGCACATGGTAACTAGACTTAACGTAAATATAAATACTACCCCCTAAAAGTACACCTAGTGAGTGCGTATGTCCTCGAAGTATTAAACACCCGTTAAATGCTAGCGCGATTAGCCCGAGTGGGGATGTCAAACCCTATGGATCCATATCTAAGATTCGCGTCTACCGGTTCAAAAACTAATAGTTAAACGTTATCGTGCTAAGGGGAAAGTTTATGCCGTTATATAACCCACACATATGTAAAGTTTAAGTACTAGTGTCAAATAAGTAAAACATGAAAAGACGCATGTAATCTCAGTCCCAAAAATAGTAAAAAGTAGTAAAAAGGGATGCTATAACTCACAGTGAATAAGCAATACAAGTCGATACGAAAGCGTGCAAGTAGTAAGTCGGTCTGAAAGGTCGTCAACCTAAATCAAAGGTTACTAGGTCAGTAAGTTGTCCTTATAAGTTCTAATAGTGCATAAAAATAGTTTAAGTGTCATCATCATCATCATTCATCATCGTAAAAGCTAAGTAAGTTTAACAAGTATAGAGGTCGAAACAATAGGCTGACTTCGATCAGCTGCTACGGCCTCTACGTAAATCGAAAAGACACAAAATCAGTGGCCATGGCTCCGTATGGGAGTCCTCTAGTTGCTGACCAATTTCTAGACTCAAAATCGTCTTAGTTTGACCGTGGTGAAGGTTTAAGTGCGAGTAGGTCCGAATTTTCAGCACAACATTACAAGGGTGTAGTGACTTTCGGAAGGCCATAAATCCTAAACCGTAACTCGGATTAAGATGAGGTCTAAACGGAAAATAATCTACTAGAACCGAACTAACTGAAAATCAACTTTCCAGTAGCCCAGGTGGTCTGATAAGATACGAAAAATGGTAGGTAAGGTGCTCTGGTAGGGTTCTTGGTGCTTGATGCTCATCACGGTTCTCATCCTTGATGATTGAAGCTTCAAGTGTACAACTCGTTGATGGGTTAGCATCACCTTGAACAAGATTCTACCATCAACACACAATATATTAAGACCAAGTAAGAACACAACTCATTTAGGAGTCTTAGATGGATGATGAACCAAGGTTACATCATATCCTTAGTCTTAACACAATTACAAGTTACATTTACAACTAAAGCTACAAACTTTACATCAATCAAACAAGTATGAACATAATCTAAGTCAAATGAAGTGATGGAACCCTAAGCTAGAGAGCTTGGATCCTTTTCACACAAGTTACAAGGTTACAAATCTAGAAAGCTTGAACCTTTGGTGTTCTTGAAGATCTTGAAGCATAAAGCTTGGAACTTTAAGTTACATGAAGATAACAAGCACAAGTTTGGATCTTTATAACAAAATAACAAGATCATAAGTTAGAAAACTTAGATCCAACAAAAAGATATGAAGATTTAAGCTAGAAAGCTTGCATCTTGGTTGTTCTTGAAGATCTTGAAGCATAAAGCTTGGATCTTTAAGTTACATGAAGATTACAAACACAAGTTTGAATCTTTATAAACAAATAACAAGATTTAAGCTAAAAAGATTTAGATCTACAAAGTAGGTGAAGATTCAAAGCTAGAAAGCTTGAATCTTCCATGTTCTTGAAGGATTCAAATCCATGTTTGAATCTACAAGATGTAATCAAGATCAAAGTTAAAAAGCTTGATCCTTTAAAGAATGATGATGATCACGAAAATGATAAGAGAAAAGAAGAAGAAAAATAAAAAACTTACAAGTTTTAGAGTGAGAAAGACTAGAAAGAAAATAAGAGAGTAAGTGTGTGTGAAATGCAAATGAGAGCAAGTGTTAAATGGATGGAATGAGGCTTGTATTTATAGGTGAAATGAGGGTGTGGGAGGGCCTTATGGCCGTTGGAATTGGAGGGGACAAGGGGGACAAAAGTTTACTTTTTGGTTAATGGTTGTCTAAAGTTGGTGCTTATGCTAGGATCCCATACAACATTAAGGATAATACTTGACATAAATGCTAGCATGTTCCCTCTAATAAATGGGCATTTGTCTTACTTATTAATGGGTCACTAGCTATTATTAATTGGGCTAATTAAATAGTCCACTAACTAGTGTAGGGTGGGCTAAAGTCCAATAAGGTAGAAAGTTCCACAAGACTAACTAATAAGCATAAGTAAATTACTACGCATAATTAAGCATCCAAAAACCTAAATAATTATTATTCTAAAATAATAATTAATATTTCGTAGTCATAATATTCCGATTACGACAAAAGTTAAACGTGTACGCAGTTCGCGGTTTATTCGAAACGTTAAGTGACACTAACGGTCATAAAGGCTTCCGATGATCAAGTTAAGTATTCTACGTACTCTAAGGCACATTTTAACATATAAATGAAAGTAAACCATGTACATAAAGATTTCAGAGTATAAAGTAACACAGTACACACAAATACGCAGTTTCGCAAAAACACAAGGCATAAAAGCAAGTCGAAAAATTCGGGTCGTTACATTACCCACCTGTTAATGGAAATTTCGTCCCGAAATTTGAGGAGTGACTAATAACGATACCTAATTGGGATAAGAAGGAGCGTATCAAAGTTCCGTGAGACTCGTGGGCTCAGAAGTGAGTTATTTGCCTTGAAAGGTACTTGGGCGTATAAGAGTAAGAATAGGTATATGCCATTTATTAAGTCTCTTGTCCTAAGAGATCAACATATTTATTTTGTTTCTTGCTAACATGAATATGACCTCCGAATATATACCCACAAAAGGAAAGATGATGTTTTTAGCCCTACAGGCATCTTCAGTAAGCTGGATGCAGGAAATACATCATGAATGTTACTAAACTTATCTAAAACATTGAGAGCCTATGTTGCAATACAAAGCTAACAGGTAGAATGGAAAGCATGTTGATCACAACTATGCGATTTGATGTCTAGATAGTATTAGCCACAGATTTTACTAACCCCTAGATTTCGGAAGGAGACATTATGTATAAAGAACCCGTTATTTAAGAACGTTTCATTTAACTGGATGAATTGAAATTTTAGCTAGAAGTGACTAATCGAACTTATTGGCAATGCAAGCCATAATTATCTATAGTGTCTTCAGGATGGTCTGAACGAACAGTGAAGGATATCACCTTAGTTTACCATACTGCGGGTGAACTTATCCTTAGATGGAATGAAAGCACAGTTCCCTAATGTAACTTTATCCTTTCAGTTACATGTTGATGTTAGGGTTACATTAATCTAGAACAACATATAGTTGCAACCAACGAAGGGAGGAATGTATAGAGTAACCATATCCGTGTTACAGACGTTTTAAGCCGTCCTTTACAAGAGGATAACAAGATTCCTAGATTCTTAAAGTATTCTATACTACATTTCCGAAAGAAAATTGCACGAAAGGTGTGATATTTGAACGAGAGTGAACTCTTCGAGCGGTTTGTCCTGAATTTATCCTTATACTTAAGGGGATGCGCGGATGAGAAGATAAGTGAACCTTTGGTCCTAAAGAATGGTTTACTCCAAGTGAAAAGAACTTCCAAAAATGATTTATTGTACCTCAACCTACTGTTTCATAGAGACGATGTTTACGAGGGTGTTGCGATTAGTCGTGAAATATTGAGAGCATAAATCTGCCTAGCGCCTTTCCTACGATAGGCTGGCCACCGAGTGTACTTCAGAAAACTGATTTATCGGCCCGCGTTTTTGTCAAGACTAACCCTAAAAGGAACATTTTATGAGCGCAAAGACTTCTTAGCAAATTTTATAAAACTGCCATCCAAAGTGGCTCAAGAGTTTTTTTTTTTTTTTTTTTTTTTTTTTTAACAAAGATTTTTAATGGTAAGTTTCATCCCTAACGGAGGGCGAGAAAAGGGAGGTCCATACAGGGTGTAGTCTAATACGAAAACCTTTAATAAAATCAATCAAGGAAGTTTTGAAAAACCTTTAAACGTTTGATGCGACAACATAAATGGAACGAAGTTCCTAGTAAATTTAGTAGTATGTACAACGTGTACCATTTTGCACAAAACTATTTGGCTTAAGTTAAACGACTCAATAAAGGAGCGATTTTTAAATAATTTGGAGGTATAACTTGGTATGTACTAACCAAAATAAGTAAGGGTAAATTTATACATATATGATTTTATAAATCGCATAAGTGACAGAAAAGTTTTTAGTACTTTCATTTGCCCATAAATCTCGTGAGGACCCCACAATAAACAACGTGTAAAAATCAACGTGTAAAAATTTTGGTAAACATAGTTTTTCGTATTTCAGAGGTTACGATTTGAAAAAGATCGAGTGAAAAATCTTTGAATCATCGGTTGACATGTTACTAAGTAATGAAAACTAATGAAAACTAATGAATTAAAGGTAGTTTTGAAAATTATCATGACATAAGTCCTTGGGCCAAAAATGTTCACGTGCGAAGCCGTTGCTAAAAGTGAGGTATGAAGGATAGTGCATGAGGATGAGAAGTTAATCGCTTCTTGACTTTGCGAAATGCCAAACAGGTTATGGCCAATATTAAAGTCGGAATACTATTGGTGTTAATATCGCTAGATGAGAATCCCTTGGAATAGGTCAGGACTTAGAGTTATGTAAGAAAGAGCATCGTTCCAACAGGCGTGTCAAATAAGATCCTTGGGGTAACGTAATAATTTGAATGGTTTAAGTGTTAGTGGATGCCTGAAGGCTATGCATGACGTGGTAGTAAGTGCCTTCATCACATACACGCACACATGAATCTCTCAATTTCTACGGTTGTCAGTCTTCACGATGACTTGGATACGAATAAGCAACGAAAAATTTTATATAATGAGCAACGAAAATTTTATAGAAATTGTTTAAGGTGACAACGTAAGAAAAGAAACGAAGTTCTTAGTAAACTAGGGTTATGTACAACCCGTACTACTCAAAGTAAAATATCTTTTGAACAAAAGATTTGATTTGTAAAAGTGAAAGTAAAATTTCATATGTATTAGTCAAAAGGAAGTAATCATTTACTTTATTTTATATAACACATACGATTTCAAAAATTTGCACGAATGGCAAATTAAATAATTTACTTTTATAAAACTTTGAGAAGATCGCACAGTGAAATAGTGTGTGAAAAATTTTAGCAAATAAAATCTTCATATTTTGGAGGTTACAAGTTGGAAAAATATTGATGAGGTTTGAGTAAAAGATTTAGAAAATTTCGGGTGATATTTGAGGTAATAAAAACCATTTAGTTTAAATGCGGTTGATGACTATCGGTAGGGCATAAGTCTTTCGACCAAAAATGCTTAAGTGTAAAGTTGTTGCTTATAAGTGAGATACGAAAGGGAGAGTATGAGGATGAGAATTAACCACTCATTGATTTTGGGAAAATTTCAGACAGGTATGACTAATATTGAAGTAAGAAGGATGATGGTGTAATTATCGTCGAATAAGAAATCTCTCGGGATAAGTTAGGATTCAGAGTCGCGTAAGAATGAGTGTCAGATAAGATTCTTGGGTAGTCATTAATATAGAATTTGAATCGCTGAAGTGACGGGATACAATTTCCTATATGTATCGTCGTGCAAGTTTATCCATTGCGTCAGCTTCTTTCATGGCTAGAAAGTGAGCAGATTTGGTGAGGCGGTCAACGATAACCAAGATAGTGTCATAACTGCCTATTATTTTCGGTAACTTCGGGATGAAATCCATCGTCATCCCTTCCCATTTCCATTGTGGGATTCCGGTTTGTTGAAGTAACCCAGATGGCTTTTGGCTCATCATTCTCGCGAGGTATACGAATAATCTTCTCATAAATAACTTATGCTTTCATCCTTGAAAGCTAGCCTGTTCCAATTATTTCATCAAAGCTGCCTAAGTATTAGGTTAATCCTAAAGTCCATTCCAACCAAGTCTTATTATACTATCGCGAAAAATTCTATCAACCTTCTCAAATAACATTTGTTTGTGCATAGGTAAATAATCCTTTCCACTAATACATTAAAATTTCCAAGTTTTGTTGGCATGAGGTCATCTCCAAATGACCCACCTGTTAATTTTAAGGTACTACCTTAAATTATTCCTTTATCTCTGCCAGCTTACCATTAGCTTGTCTTATAGAATACTTAACTCTTATGGTTGTTAATGGCTTATTAGTCATAACACTAAAGTTCTTAGATATAAGGTTTCTATCACTCTAGTATTAAACAACTTCGAGACAATAACCATTGTGAAGAAATGCACCCTAACTAAAATCAGGATCTATGCGAGTCTCCATAACTGGGGTAATGATTGCTTTACCGTAGGTAAGTCCAAAGTTTTTCCCATTTGAGAACTGTTCCCTTAAGTGTCCAGGGTGCCTATATCCATAACATATTGTCGGGTTATCATTTCTGCAATCAAGGTCCTCCTTGTACAATATCTGGGCTACGTGGTTATTCTTTTCCTACCTCTAACAGACCATAATGCGTATACTCGAGTGGTTCCTACCAAAATTTTCTTTGAATCACTTCATATTCCTTATATAGTAACATGGGAACTTCTGCATGATTTACTTCAATATAACCACGCTGACCTGGCGTCATTATATTGTACTAAATCGTACGTTCATTCCAATATCACTCCATATGGTCAATGTAATGTGATCACTTCAAGTTCTACTCAATTTCATCTAACGGTGCTTTATCTATGCTATCTCAAAACAAAATCTATATATTTAGTCTCACGGTTTCTCAGTACAGGTGCGTAGGTTCCGTAGGTAATGCATCAATGCCTAAATGTCTCGAAATTTCTTCAAAATGTTCGGGTTCAGGTAATGTCGTTAGGTTCCTTTCTAGAAATTCAATATGGGTCTCGCGTCGAGTTGTACGTGTAACAAGTAGTAATACGATATGTTTTGAGGCGACTCCCAAGTCTTTGGGTATGGCTGAGCATCAGTGGAAAACACTATGACCTAGTGAAAAGAGATATCCTTCCGACTTCTCTAATGCCTAAGAGTGTTAGGGACCTAAGTCCTGAAGTGTCGTTAGATCGTCGAGTAGTGGTGAAGAATGAAAGAGATAAGTGACAGTCATGAAAGCGTACGGGATACGGGTCAACTTGCGGGAACTGAACAACCTTCTGATGTTCATACGCTGTACGTGGCTAATTAGAGTGAGCTCGGGGTGCGGTTACTCCGACAAGTCCTCACATATCTCCTCCTCTGAGGATCAACTTCAGCGAGCGTGTAATCCGAGGGGTACTTTTCCTAGATTGCGTGAAGTAACGTTTCGATCTCCGGAACGGTGGGACGGTAGTAACAGGTGGATTACAATACTAATCCTTAGGGTTAGACGTGTGGGGAAAAGGTTCAGAAAAACATCTGAATCTAGGAAAGGTAAGTTTTTCAAGTCGGTACAGCGAATAGCAGGCAGGAAGCAAGCACGTAATCAGGCACTACAGCAACCTAGATCATCTACAATAGTATATACCATGGCAGTAATAACAGTCTGAACAGAAGTATCATGCAAAAAGCAGATAGTAGCATGCAGTAGTGAGAATAAGCAAAAGCATACAGCAAGTTTACATAGCAGTAAAAGGAAACGGTAGCATGCAGCAAGTTCCGCAGAAGCAAGTAAACAAGCAAGTTGTAGATCAGTCCTATTAGTGAATCCTACTTGGTCCGGTCTAGACTCACTAATGCAACCTAATTCCCTACAACCAATGCTCTGATACCAAATGTGACGCCCCGTACAAAACCATCGTGTACGGATCATCAACAACAGGATCATTACAAGGTCAAACACTATATGCTGTTTGAAAACCAGTTTTGCATTCATGAAAAGATAATTTCAAATGTTTTACAAAAGATAACGTGACACAAAAGTCATTACAAAACAATTATTCAAAATAACATAAGTTGCGAATGCAAAATATAAGTTCCATGATTGAGACATCTCTAAGTAATGCAGCAGAAATCTAACACAGCAGGTCCTTAACAGCAAGTCTATAACAGCATGACATCAAGTCTAACAGCGGAAGCAACAAACCTCTAAGCACCTGAGAAAACATGCATAAAACGTCAATAATAATGTTGGTGAGCTATAGTTTAAGTTGTAACAGTAATGTAAGGTTGAGCACGAGATTTCAATGTTTCAAAACAGTATGAAAAGTATATGTATAACCGTGGGCACATGGTAACTAGACTTAACGTAAATATAAATATTACCCCCTAAAAGTACACCTGGCGAGTGCGTATGTCCTCGAAGTATTAAACATCCGTTAAATGCTAGCGCGACTAGCCCGAGTGGGGATGTCAAACCCTGTGGATCCATATCTAAGATTCGCGTCTACCGATTCAAAAACCAATAGTTAAACGTTACCGTGCTAAGGGGAAAGTTTATGCCGTTATATAACCCACACATATGTAAAGTTTAAGTACTCGTGTCAAATAAGTAAAACATGAAAAGGCGCATGTAATCTCAGTCCCAAAAATAGTAAAAAGGGATGCTATAACTCACAGTGAATAAGCAATACGAGTCGATACGAAAGTGTGCAAGTGGTAAGTCGATACGAAAGGTCGTCAACCTAAATCAAAGGTTACTAGGTCATTAAGTTGTCCTTATAAGTTCTAATTGTCCATAAAAATAGTTTAAGTGTCATCATCATCATCATTCATCATCGTAAAAGCTAAGTAAGTTTAACAAGTATAGAGGTCGAAACAATAGGCTGAATTCGATTAGCTGCTACGGCCTCTACGTAAATTGAAAAGACACAAAATCAGTGGCCATGGCTCTGTATGGGAGTCCTCTAGTTACTGACCAATTTCTAGACTCAAACTCGTCTTAGTTTGACCGTGGTGATGGTTTAAGTGCGAGTAGGTCCGAATTTTCAGCACAACGTTACAAGGGTGTAGTGATTTTCGGAAGGCCATAAATCCTAAACCGTAACTCGGATTAAGACGAGGTCTAAATGGAAAATCATATAATCGAACCGAACAAACTGAAAATCAGCTTTACAGTAGCCCAGGTGGTCTTATCAGATACTAAAAACAGTAGATAAGGTGCTCCGGTGGGGTTCTTGGTGCTTGATGCTCATCAAGGTTCTCATCCTTGATGCTTGAAGCTTCAAGTGTACAACTCGTTGATGGGTTAGCATCACCTTGACCAATATTCTACCATCAACACACAATATGTTAAGACCAAGTAAGAACACAACTCATTTAGGAGTCTTAGATGGATGATGAACCAAGGTTGCATCATATCCTTAGTCTTAACACAATTACAAGTTACATTTACAACTAAAGCTACAAAGTTTACATCAATTAAACAAGTATGAACATAATCTAAGTCAAATGAAGTGATGGAACCCTAAGCTAGAGAGCTTGGATCCTTTTCACACAAGTTACAAGGTCACAAAGCTAGAAAGCTTGAACCTTTGGTGTTCTTGAAGATCTTGAAGCATAAAGCTTGGATCTTTAAGTTACATGAAGATAACAAACACAAGTTTGGATCTTTATAACAAAATAACAAGATCATAAGTTAGAAAACTTAGATCCAACAAAAAGATATGAAGATTCAAGCTAGAAAGCTTGCATCTTTTTTGTTCTTGAAGATCTTGAAGCATGAAGCTTGGATCTTTAAATTACATGAAGATTACAAACACAAGTTTGAATCTTTATAAACAAATAACAAGATTAAAGCTAAAAAGATTTAGATCTACAAAGTAGGTGAAGATTCAAAGCTAGAAAGCTTGAATCTTCCATGTTCTTGAAGGATTCAAATCCATGTTTGAATCTACAAGATGTAATCAAGATCAAAGCTAAAAAGCTTGATCCTTTAAAGAATGATGATGATCACGAAAATGATAAGAGAAAAAGAAAAAGAAAAATCAAAAACTTACAAGGTTTAGAGTGAGAAAGACTAGAAAGAAAGTAAGAGAGTAAGTGTGTGTGAAATGCAAATGAGAGCAAGTGTTAAATGAATGGAATGAGGCTTGTATTTATAGGTGAAACGAGGGTATGGGAGGGCCTTATGGCCGTTGGAATTGGAGGGGACAAGGGGGGACAAAAGTTTACTTTTTGGTTAATGGTTGTCTAAAGTTGGTGCTTATGCTAGGATCTCATGCAACATTAAGGATAATACTTGACATAAATGCTAGCATGTTCCCTCTAATAAATGGGCATTTGTCTTACTTATTAATGGGTCACTAGCTATTATTAATTGGGCTAATTAAATAGTCCACTAACTAGTGTAGGGTGGGCTAAGGTCCAATAAGGTAGAAAGTCTCACAAGACTAACTAATAAGCATAAGTAAATTACTACGCATAATTAAGCATTCAAAAACCTAAATAATTATTATTCTAAAATAATAATTAATATTTCGTAGTCATAATATTCCGATTACGACAAAAGTTAAACGTGTACGCAGTTCGCGGTTTATTCGAAACGTTAAGTGACACTAACGGTCATAAAGGCTTCCGATGATCAAGTTAAGTATCCTACGTACTCTAAGGCACGTTTTAACATATAAATGAAAGTAAACCATGTACATAAAGATTTCAGAGTATAAAGTAGCACAGTACGCACAAATACACAGTTTCGCAAAAATACAAGGCATAAAAGCAAGTCAAAAAAGTCGGGTCGTTACATTGTGGGTGATGTTCTTTTCACGAGAGAAAAGAAAGGATCTTTGTTTGTGTTGTCCGCAGGTGAGGCTTATGTGAAGAAAACAAGTCAAACCGACAACGGAGCTATTTGGCATGCTAGACTAGGCCATGTGGGATATCAAATGTTGCAAAAGATATTCTCACATAAACTAGTTAATGAAATTCCTCAATTAAAGAATGTTCGTGAGGAAGTAATATGCCAAGGATGTCAATATGGAAAGTCACACCGACTTCCATATAAGAAGTCAACAAATCAAAAACAAGGTTTGCTTGACTTGATTCATACGGACTTGATGGGGCCAACAAAAACACCAAGTTATAGCGGTCATTGCTATGTCATGGTGTTAATTGATGACTATTCTCGGTTTACTTGGGTGAAATATCTAAAGGAGAAAAGCGAAGCCTTATCAAAGTTCATAGAATTCAAAGAAGCGGTAGAATCAGAATTTGGGAGAAAGGTAAAAGCTCTTAGGAGTGATAATGGTGGAGAATTCATGTCAAATGATTTCTTTACTTATTGTAAAACAAATGGTATTTCTCGCCAAATGACTTGTCCGGATACTCCACAACAAAATGGGGTTTCAGAAAGAAAGATTGCTTACCTTGTTTCAATATGCTTATCTTGGTTACATGACAAGGGGTTGCCTAGGGAGCTATGAGCGGAAGCACTTCAATGTGCTTGTCATGTGTCTAATCGGTTACCATCTTGGCTAGGTACACAAAAATCAACTTTTGAGCTAGCTTATGGTGAAAAGCCTAATGTAAGCTATTTTAGGGTGTTTGGTTCTATTTGTTATGTTCATGTTCCAAAATCTAACCGAACCAAACTTGACCCAAAAGCTCGAAGGTGTATTTTTATTGGTTATGATTCTCACAGGAAAGGTTGGAGGTGTATGGATCTAGAAACAAAGAAGTTTACCACTTCAAGAGATGTGGTATTTGATGAAGTGTCTTCTCAATTTTATGAATCAAGCAAAAATGGTGAAGAAAAATAGAGATTACAAATTTATGTTTCCTAGCTTCGACACTCAAGAAGAAAGTGAGAATGATGGTGTTTCTCAAACTCAAGAAGAGACACCTAGTGAAGAAGTACCAACTCAAGTTAGAAGGTTAACAAGAGAAAAGAGACAACCAAAACATCTAAGTGACTATGAGGTGAACACAGTCACAACTTGTTTCTTTTCAGGTGGCTTAACTGAAGAACCAACATGTTATGAAGAAGCTAAAGATTCTCTGGATTGGAGAAAAGCAATGCAAGAGGAGATTGATGCAATGGAAAAGAATGAAACTTGGGAGCTTGTCAAGAAACCGGAAGCATGTAAGCCGGTTACTTGCAAATGGGTCTACTGTTTAAAGAAGAACTCGGATGGAACCATTAATAGGTTCAAGTCTCGGTTGGTGGCTCGTGGCTTTTGTCAAAGTTATGGGCTTGATTATGAGAAAACTTTTAGCCCCGTGGCTAAAATGGTAACGGTGAGAACAATAATCTCACTAGCGGCTTACAAAGGGTGGAAATTGTGGCAACTTGATGTAAATAATGCTTTTCTATATGGAGAGCTTGATCGTGAGGTGTTCATGAAAGAACCTATTGGGTTCATTTCAAATCAATTTCCAGAATATGTGTGCCGGTTAAAGAAAGCTCTTTATGGCTTGAAACAAGCTCCGAGAGCTTGGTATGGTAAGGTTGCACAATACCTTGTCTTTTGTGGTTTTAAGATTTCTGATGCGGATTCTAGTTTGTTTGTAAAGAAAGAATCAGGTTTCCATGTTTTGGTGTTATTATATGTTGATGACATGATTATCACCGGAGGAAACGAGTCAGAAATCTCTCGTTTAAGTGATGATCTTTCGGTTCGTTTTGAAATGAAGAATCTGGGGGAGATTGGATGTTTTCTTGGCTTGGAAGTTGATAAATTAGAAAACGGATACTTTATCTCTCAAAGGGGTTATGCAAGAAGTCTCTTGGAACGTTTCAACATAGGGGAGTCAAAGCCTATGACTACTCCAATGGAACCAAACCTCAAAATGAAGAAAGATCAAAGAAAAGAGCTCAAGGATGTGAAGTTGTTCCGACAAATGGTTGGGAGTTTGATCTATCTATCCATCACAAGGCCGGAAATTTCTTACTCGGTTGGCATTGTTTCTCAATTTATGCAATGTCCAACTAATGTTCATCTTGATGCAGCAAAAAGGATCCTTCGTTATGTGAAAGGATCAATGGGTCAAGGTTTGTGGTACAAGAAGTGTGACGATGTTTTGTTAAATGGTTTCGTGGATGCAGATTGGATGGGAGACGCAAATGATCGCCATTCAACTTCGGGTTACTGTTTTAACATGGGTTCCGCGGTTATTTCATGGTGTAGCAAGAAGCAAGATATTGTTGTTTTATCTAGCACGGAAGCGGAATATATAGCTGCAACTATGGCGGCTCAAGAATGTACTTGATTAAGAAGATTGATTGGTGACATACTTGAAGAAGTAGATTATGTTGTCAAATTGAAATGTGACAACGAAAGTGCAATCAAGCTTGCTTCGAATCCTGTTTTTCACGCTCGTACTAAGCATATTAAAATGAGATATCACTTTATTCGTGAAAAAGTTCTTAGCGGGGAGATCGAGCTAGCAAATGTAAGGACGAATGCTCAAGTAGCAGACATCTTTACTAAAGCTGTAACTAAGGCCAAGTTCATAGAATTTCGAGAGACATTAGGAATCGTTGATCGGGAGTTTGCACCAAGGGGGAGTGTTAAGATATTGATGCAAACTAAAAGCCAACAACTGCCCACCAACAAAAATTGACTACGGATTTTCTTGTTTGTCTTATTCATTTAATGCATTGTAGGCTATGTTATCTTCAATATCTTTCAATATCTTTTGCATGATTTTCTCATAAAGTTGGTTAACATCTATCCAGGGGCGATTCTAAGGCATGAGGGGTGGGGTCCTATGACCCCACTAGTGTGAAAAGTTTTGTATACAAAGTATGCTTTAAATTGTATAGGACACCACTAAATTTTAGTACGGGACCCCATATATTTTCAAAATTTATAATTTTTTTTAAGGTAAATGACCACTAAAATACACTTCAAATATAATTAGCTTCAAAAATTTTTTTGGGACCCCATAAGGTTTTCTTCCTGGAATCGCCAGTGCATCTATCATTTATTACTTAGGTTTATTAGGCTTACATTTTTGTATTTAAGCATACGTAAAGTGTATCATTTCAACTCAATCAATACACATTCTCTTTTGCAATCTATCTTATTTCATATTGTTTTTCTTACCTTCACATTTACGGCAATTTAAACTTATTATTTTAGAGTCGAGTGTCACTCTGTTCCATCACTTTCATCAACACCATTTGCCTTTGTTCTTTTTTCACTTTTTGATGCATGATTGCCATTTGAATCTTTTCTCATTTTATATGCCTGATTGCAACTTCCACACTCTTGAGTCTTGATGGTTATTATGCTTGATCATTGTATAACCATCACAATGAACACTCATGACGCTGTATCTCCAAAATTACATATTTATTGCATACTTCACTACGAATATATAGAATTTAGAAACAAGAAATAGGTACTTATATTGTCATCTCTATCTAGTCTACTACATGAGAAATTAAAAACACTTCAAAAATAAGAATACTTGAGAAATAGAATACTTATAGCTACTAGCTTCACATCAAGATTGTGTATCGCATGCTGTCACTAACCATAATATGATGACTGATCTCTGAAACTCGCGTAGATTCACTAGAAACCCAAACACCGTCAGCAGTTCCATCCGAGTGTGACGATAGAATCGAAAATGGCGCTCTTAATATGCTGTAAAATATAGAAAAGCCGTTATACCTCTGTCTCGTACGGTGAGCTAAAACTGGAAGCTCAACTCCATTTCTTTCACCAAACATGTTCTCATCGGCTACTTTAGTACTTTTCGTTATATTCTTCATTTTTCGTCTCATAACTGCCAATACCCGCCTCATGATTACCAGTTTTGTATTTGTTTTTAGTGATTTAGAGATTTGTGAGAATGAAGAGAATTGAAGGAGATGGGTGATAGAAGTTAGGAACTCATTAGGAGTTATTTTGAATGGGCTGATGAATATGATTGAGTGCTGGTGCTAGTTGCAAACAACTTTTTGAAAGCACTTGCATTGTTTTATATTTTATTTATGGGTATGGTTATTTATAAGGAAATATTAAATGCACTTTACACTAAAAAATGCTTGAAAATTTTAGGTAGAATAATATTATGTATAAAGAGTTCTTACCAAGATCTTGAATCTTAGTTATCCTGATCCTTTTGTTTTTTTACATTTTTCTTTATGGATTTTTTTACCTAAGCTATGCATACAATTATTAATACGGAGTACCGGTATTGTAGAAGTCAGCCAACTAGTTGGATTTGGGTACTAGTATGACACAACTAGGCCCTAGTCTGTCAATGACAATCAAAATCGTTCAACGGGTCAAAATCGGTCAAAGCTCAATTTATTTGGTTAAATAAAATTTGTTTGGTCAAAATCAATAATATGTTCAAAGTTGGTCAAATTACGACTAATCTCCGACTAGGATGACCGATTGACCAGTCTTTACAAAATTCCTACCAACATGTCCCTTTTACAACATTGCGAAGTATATTTATAATCTGTTGCGAGTTTAGCTTTACATCCATGGTGTCACGGGACACCACTAGTATACAATTTTTATGTACTCTTTAAATTGTATAGGACATCATTAAATATAACTACCCGGATCACATATATTTTTGAAATTTGTAGTTCTGATCTTGAAATCGCCATTGTTTATAATATTTATTCTGAAAAAAAGAGAGGAGTGGATAATTTTTTAACTGGAAGAATCAATACCTATGAGAAAGAGGGCATTAAAGGTAATATCAGTACCAGAGGAATTATTGCACTTTGTGCCTATCTTCTCTTCTGATTCGTGTTTGCATTAAAGGTAAGCATTTCATCACTAGTTAATTTATCCACCTGTTCAAAGTAGATAGATATGATACAGTTTTTATATTATAGTTTTTTAATATTCATTCATATCCTTGTCTACATTTAGTTGTTTTTTCAAGTAGTGGTTACGAGTCTAGAAGTTTCAAGTAGTGGTTACGAGTCTAGAAGTTATGTAATTGTGTTCGAATCTCCAAGTTTTTTTTGAACATTTGCTAGCAGGAGATACAGACGAAAATACAGTTTTAGTTATGCTATGCATAAACACGTTAAACTCGATTCATAAATAGTTAAAACGTGTAATGATTTCGGATTGAACCAATGAACCATGTCAAACATAATTTATATCGACTCATATCAATGTTGAATGTTTTACCCAAACCCGCCCATTTTCCACCCTCTAACCCAGGGCCGGTCCTGAGAATTTAGGGGCCTAGTGCGATGTGAAAAAAAAGGCCCTTAGGCCCCACAACAAACAATATAAGCTATTTAGAAAAACGACAACTAACGTTAAATCTATACGTTCAGGGGTCAAGGTTTGAATTTAAAAATTTTTAATAGCATCATATTCATTTTATAAAGAATCATCACGTTGGTTAAAGTTAAGTTCTATTATTACTATATAGGAAAAAGATGAATGAAAAAAAGTGAGCATATGTATATATGAGATACAATGGGAGAAGTATCCCACATCGACACACAGCCTATATTTTGTTCTCTTTAAATAGACAAGAAGTAAGGAACAAGGTGTATTCTGTTAAACAACTAATAGTTACTTGGGCTGGATGTATGTTTTATTTTGGGCTAGTATAATTATATGTGTAAAAATTGGATCGTAAGCTCAAAGACTATAGGGAAATTCCCCAAAATACACTTTTTTAAAAAGTTTTATTTTTATTCCAAAATACACTTTTAGGAAAAAAATTGTCTATTTACACCATTAAGTCGACCACCCGTTGGGTCAACTACCTCTATACCCGGTCGACCACACCAAATTTCAATGTGGTCGACCACCGTTTATAACTGTCAAGGTCGATTTCTGTTGGCTATCGGTCGACCACTATATTCGACCCCAAAAAACACGGTCGACCTTAATGATGGTCGAGTATACAAAAAGACACTGAAATAGCGAGTTGGGATAACAAAATTCAATTTTCAACTCTAACAAAAATTCGCTCCACAAGTCCTAGTTACGAACCCTGATTCATCAACCCTCATTCATTGCAGATTCAATCAAGAGATCACTTCAATAGTTTGTAGATAAACCCTAATTCCATCGTCAGTGTATCTATTTCGTCCCTAGATTCAATCAAGAGTTCCCTTCAAAGATGACAGATATTGAGGTAAAACCTATTTCGTTGTTGTATGTATATGTTAGTTTATCTGTATGTGTATATATGTGTATATATGTATATCTATGTGTAGTGACCCGAACTTTTTCATGTTTATATATATTAATTGAGATTGATATTTACATGATTAAATGTTTCCAACATGTTAAGCTATCAAACTTGTTAAGACTTGATTAATTGAAATATGTTTCATATAGACAATTGACCACCCAAGTTGACCGGTGATTCACGAACGTTAAAACTTGTAAAAACTATATGATGACATATATATGGATATATATATAGTTAACATGATACTATGATAAGTAAACATATCATTAAGTATGTTAACAATGAACTACATATGTAAAAACAAGACTACTAACTTAATGATTTTTAAACGAGACATATATGTAACGATTATCGTTGTAAAGACATTTAATGTATATATATCATATTAATAGATATTCATACATGATAATATCATGATAATATAATAATTTAAAATCTCATTTGATATTATAAACATTGGGTTAACAACATTTAACAAGATCGTTAACCTAAAGGTTTCAAAACAACACTTACATGTAACGACTAACGATGACTTAACGACTCAGTTTAAATGTATATACATGTAGTGTTTTAATATGTATTTATACACTTTTGAAAGACTTCAATACACTTATCAAAATACTTATACTTAACAAAAATGCTTACAATTACATCCTCGTTCAGTTTCATCAACAATTCTACTCGTATGCACCCGTATTCGTACTCGTACAATACACAGCTTTTAGATGTCTGTACTATTGGTATATACACTCCAATGATCAGCTCTTAGCAGCCCATGTGAGTCACCTAACACATGTGGGAACCATCATTTGGCAACTAGCATGAAATATCTCATAAAATTACAAAAATATGAGTAATCATTCATGACTTATTTACATGAAAACAAAATTACATATCCTTTATATCTAATCCATACACCAACGACCAAAAACACCTACAAACACTTTCATTCTTCAATTTTCTTCATCTAATTGATCTCTCTCAAGTTCTATCTTCAAGTTCTAAGTGTTCTTCATAAATTCCAAAAGTTCTAGTTTCATAAAATCAAGAATACTTTCAAGTTTGCTAGCTCACTTCCAATCTTGTAAGGTGATCATCCAACCTCAAGAAATCTTTGTTTCTTACAGTAGGTTATCATTCTAATACAAGGTAATAATCATATTCAAACTTTGGTTCAATTTCTATAACTATAACAATCTTATTTCAAGTGATGATCTTACTTGAACTTGTTTTCGTGTCATTATTCTGCTTCAAGAACTTCGAGCCATCCAAGGATCCGTTGAAGCTAGATCCATTTTTCTCTTTTCCAGTAGGTTTATCCAAGGAACTTAAGGTAGTAATTATGTTCATAACATCATTCGATTCATACATATAAAGCTATCTTATTCGAAGGTTTAAACTTGTAATCACTAGAACATAGTTTAGTTAATTCTAAACTTGTTCGCAAACAAAAGTTAATCCTTCTAACTTGACTTTTAAAATCAACTAAACACATGTTCTATATCTATATGATATGCTAACTTAATGATTTAAAACCTGAAAACACGAAAAACACCGTAAAACCGGATTTACGCCGTCGTAGTAACACCGCGGGCTGTTTTGGGTTAGTTAATTAAAAACTATGATAAACTTTGATTTAAAAGTTGTTATTCTGAGAAAATGATTTTTATTATGAACATGAAACTATATCCAAAAATTATGGTTAAACTCAAAGTGGAAGTATGTTTTCTAAAATGGTCATCTAGACGTCGTTCTTTCGACTGAAATGACTACCTTTACAAAAACGACTTGTAACTTATTTCTCCGACTATAAACCTATACTTTTCTGTTTAGATTCATAAAATAGAGTTCAATATGAAACCATAGCAATTTGATTCACTCAAAACGGATTTAAAATGAAGAAGTTATGGGTAAAACAAGATTGGATAATTTTTCTCATTTTAGCTACGTGAAAATTGGTAACAAATCTATTCCAACCATAACTTAATCAACTTGTATTGTATATTATGTAATCTTGAGATACCATAGACACGTATACAATGTTTCGACCTATCATGTCGACACATCTATATATATTTCGGAACAACCATAGACACTCTATATGTGAATGTTGGAGTTAGCTATACAGGGTTGAGGTTGATTCCAAAATATATATAGTTTGAGTTGTGATCAATACTGAGATACGTATACACTGGGTCGTGGATTGATTCAAGATAATATTTATCGATTTATTTCTGTACATCTAACTGTGGACAACTAGTTGTAGGTTACTAACGAGGACAGCTGACTTAATAAACTTAAAACATCAAAATATATTAAAAGTGTTGTAAATATATTTTAAACATACTTTGATATATATGTATATATTGTTATAGGTTCGTGAATCAACCGGTGGTCAAGTCTTACTTCCCGACGAAGTAAAAATCTGTGAAAGTGAGTTATAGTCCCACTTTTAAAATCTAATATTTTTGGGATGAGAATACATGCAGGTTTTATAAATGATTTACAAAGTAGACGTAAGTACGTGAAACTACATTCTATGGTTGAATTATCAAAATCGAATATGCCCCTTTTTATTAAGTCTGGTAATCTAAGAATTAGGGAACAGACACCCTAATTGACGCGAATCCTAAAGATAGATCTATTGGGCCTAACAAACCCCATCCAAAGAACCGGATGCTTTAGTACTTCGAAATTTATATCATATCCGAAGGGTGTCCCGGAATGATGGGGATATTCTTATATATGCATCTTGTTAATGTCGGTTACCAGGTGTTCACCATATGAATGATTTTTATCTCTATGTATGGGATGTGTATTGAAATATGAAATCTTGTGGTCTATTATTATGATTTGATATATATAGGTTAAACCTATAAGTCACCAACATTTTTGTTGACGTTTTAAGCATGTTTATTCTCAGGTGATTATTAAGAGCTTCCGCTGTCACATACTTAAATAAGGACGAGATTTGGAGTCCATGCTTGTATGATATTGTGTAAAAACTGCATTCAAGAAACTTATTTTGTTGTAATATATTTGTATTGTAAACCATTATGTAATGGTCGTGTGTAAACAGGATATTTTAGATTATCATTATTTGATAATCTACGTAAAGTTTTTTTTTAAACCTTTATTGATGAAATAAAGGTTATGGTTTGTTTTAAAATGAATGCAGTCTTTGAAAAACGTCTCATATAGAGGTCAAAACCTCGCAACGAAATCAATTAATATGGAACGTTTTTAATCAATAAGAACGGGACATTTCAGTTGGTATCCGAGCGTTGGTTTTAGAGAACCAGAATTTTGCATTAGTGTGTCTTATCTAGTTTGTTAGGATGCATTAGTGAGTCTGGACTTCGACCGTGTTTACTTGAAAAATGATTGCTTAACAAATTTTGTTGGAAACTATATATTTTTAACATGTGAATATTATTTGATATATTAATCTCTTAACGCGTTTGATATTATGTGATAGATTTCTACCTCTAGAACAAGTCCCATTGACTCACCTAATAATAATGAAGAGTCAAATGTAAATTGGAATGATTCGTGGACTGATTCACAAGTTCCCGAAGAGGAACCGGAAGAAGAGTCGGAACCGGAAGAAGAATCAGAACCGGAAGAAGAATCGGAACCGGAAGAAGAATTGGAACCGGTGGGGGAAATAATAAAACGGTTAAGTAAAAGAGAATCCTCAACCAACCGACCAAGGTTAATTATGGTCAATGGTGTTTCCGCCAAGGAAGCAAAATATTGGGAGGATTACCAATTCTCCGATGAATCGGATTCCGACGAGAATTCCAATGATGTTATAGAAATTACCCCAACTGAATTTAAAAAGGCAAAAGAAAATAATAAGGGAAAGGGCATAAAAATAGAGAAATCTAATTCCAACCCCGATGAACTTTATATGTATCGTCAACCCCCGAAGTCCTTAAGTTGTAACAATGACCCGGGAACCTCTAAACCACCAGGTTTTTCTAAACCAATGTGGAAAATTACGGCTCGTATTAGGGGAACATCATATATCCCTAGAAACTTGGCAAAACAAACCAAAACCGAAGAAGAAGAAATGAGCGAGTCGGAATAAGATAGTTGTATTCGTGTGATGTAATATATGTAATATAGTGTGCTTATGCTTTATGATATATGTAAAAATTGCTTGTATTAATAAGTATTTTTTTATGAATCTAACTCTTGTCTATTTTACAGTTTAAAAACACAAAATGGATAGACAACCTAATATTTTAAGAGACCTACCCGGAGACATGATTGATGAAATCTTGTCTAGAGTCGGTCAGAATTCCTCGGCACAACTATTTAAGGCGAGATCAGTTTGTAAGACATTCGAAGAACGTTCCAAGAATGTCTTGGTTTATAAGAGACTTTCGTTTGAAAGACGGGGGATATCACATTGGGAAACCCATAAGTTACGATGTGTTTACTTTGACGCATATATTGCGGGGAACCCAAATGCTATTTTACGCAACGGGTTAAGAAATTATTTTGATTCAATATATCCGAATATTGGACTTAGTGATTTAGAAAAAGCGGCTAACATGCAACATAAAGAAGCATGTTATGCTTACGGATTAGTAATGTTCGCTTCTCACCAAAGCGAGTACAAGAACATCGGGCTACAACTATTAAACAAAACGTTTCCACAAGTGACGGAGTCAGTAATTGGGGTAAGAAATGAGGTTTTTAGATTGTTACGGGACTGTTGGACATTACGTAACCCTCGTCCCTTTGACGACGTTACAACACGCTGTCTTATCAACGGCCATAACGGTTATGTTCCACAAGACCAAGGATGGGAAGTAATCCTAGTAAAACCAGAATGCATGACTTGTTTCTGGACGTATGAATTACGTGTCTTTATTGCCTTTGCTGAACGACTTGTGTACTAGCTAGAATTATCTTCACAACCATCTTGTATCAAATTTATTGTGTGCTATATTTCATGCTATATGTAAAATAAGCGGTATTGTAAGTTTGTAAAATATTGTGAAAAAGTTTGAACGCGAAATATTATTATAATCAGTTTTTCATATAGAATTGTAGTAGTTGAATTGTATATTAGCTACTAAGTATGAACTTAACGGGTAGGTACTAACCGAATTTAAACTTATAAAACGCTAATATGAAGAAAAAGCTTTTATAAATGAGTTCATATTTTGCTACGAAATACTATTAACTACTCTTAATATTCTGTATGATTAACTTGTTCCATTTGACTATTTTGAAGGAAATGGCACCGACTACTCGACACACCGTGAATATGAATGAAGAGGAATTCCGTACTTTTCTAGCTTCAAACATAGCCGCAGTACAGGCTGCACTACATACCAACAATAACCTTGGATCTAGCAGTACAGGAAATCGTGTAGGATGCACCTACAAAGAATTCACTGCCTGCAAACCTTTGGAATTTGATGGAACCGAAGGACCGATCGGATTGAAACGGTGGACCGAGAAGGTCGAATCGGTGTTTGCCATAAGTAAGTGTACTGAAGAGGACAAAGTGAAGTACGCTACGCATACCTTCACAGGTTCTGCGTTAACATGGTGGAATACCTATCTAGAGCAAGTGGGACAAGACGATGCGTACGCACTACCGTGGTCAGCATTCAAGCACTTGATGAACGAGAAGTACCGTCCCAGAACTGAGGTCAATAAGCTCAAGACAGAACTTAGAGGGTTACGAACCCAAGGATTTGATATTACCACGTACGAAAGACGATTTACAGAATTGTGCCTATTGTGTCCGGGAGCATTCGAAGATGAGGAAGAGAAGATCGACGCGTTTGTGAAAGGATTACCGGAAAGAATCCAAGAAGATATAAGTTCACACGAGCCCGCCTCCATACAACAGGCATGTAGAATGGCTCACAAACTAGTGAACCAGATTGAAGAAAGAATTAAACAACAGACTGCTGAAGAGGCCAATGTGAAGCAAGTCAAAAGAAAGTGGGAGGAAAACGCTGATAAGAATCACCAATACAACAACAACAGCAATTACAACAGTAATCGCAACAATTATCCCAACAATCGCAACATCAATCGCAACTACAACAAACGGCCCAACAACAACAACAACAACAACAACAACAACAGCAACTACAACAATCACCCCAACAACAATAATAACCGTAACAACAACAACAATCAGAAGCAGCTATGCCAAAGGTGTGAAAAGTATCACTCGGGGTTCTGCACCAAATTTTGCAACAAGTGAAAAAGAAATGGTCATAGCGCGGCAAAGTGTGAGGTCTACGGACCAGGAGTTAATAGAACGAAAGGAACAAATGGTGTCGGAACGAGTAATGGCGGAGCAAGTAGTGTCGGAGCAAGTTATGCCAATGTAGTTTGTTATAAGTGTGGAAAACCGGGCCACATTATTAGAAATTGCCCGAACCAGGAGAACACGAATGGACAAGGCCGCGGAAGAGTTTTCAATATTAATGCGGCAGAGGCACAAGAAGACCCGGAGCTTGTTACGGGTACATTTCTTATTGACAATAAATCTGCTTACGTTTTATTTGATTCGGGTGCGGATAGAAGCTATATGAGTAGAGATTTTTGTGCTAAATTAAATTGTCCATTGACGCCTTTGGATAGTAAATTTTTACTCGAATTAGCAAATGGTAAATTAATTTCAGCAGATAATATATGTCGGAATCGAGAAATTAAACTGGTTAGCGAAACATTTAAGATTGATTTGATACCAGTAGAGTTAGGGAGTTTTGATGTGATAATCGGTATGGACTGGTTGAAAGAAGTGAAAGCAGAGATCGTTTGTTACAAAAATGCAATTCGCATTATACGAGAAAAAGGAAAACCCTTAATGGTGTACGGAGAAAAGGGCAACACGAAGCTACATCTTATTAGTAATTTGAAGGCACAAAAACTAATAAGAAAAGGTTGCTATGCTGTTCTAGCACACGTCGAGAAAGTACAAACTGAAGAAAAGAGCATCAATGATGTTCCCATTGCAAAAGAATTTCCTGATGTATTTCCGAAAGAATTACCGGGATTACCCCCACATCGATCCGTTGAATTTCAAATAGATCTCGTACCAGGAGCTGCACCAATAGCTCGTGCTCCTTACAGACTCGCACCCAGCGAGATGAAAGAACTTCAAAGCCAATTACAAGAACTTTTAGAGCGTGGTTTCATTCGACCAAGCACATCACCGTGGGGAGCTCCTGTTTTATTTGTCAAGAAGAAAGATGGTACATTCAGGTTGTGTATCGACTACCGAGAGTTGAACAAACTTACCATCAAGAACCGCTACCCACTACCGAGAATCAACGACTTATTTGATCAACTACAAGGCTCGTCTGTTTATTCAAAGATTGACTTACGTTCCGGGTATCATCAAATGCGGGTGAAAGAAGATGATATTCCAAAGACTGCTTTCAGAACACGTTACGGTCATTACGAGTTTATGGTCATGCCGTTTGGTTTAACTAATGCACCAGCTGTGTTCATGGACCTTATGAACCGAGTGTGTGGACCATACCTTGACAAGTTTGTCATTGTTTTCATTGATGACATACTTATTTACTCAAAGAATGACCAAGAACACGGTGAATATTTGAGAAAGGTGTTAGAAGTATTGAGGAAGGAAAAACTGTATGCTACGTTTTCAAAGTGTGCATTTTGGTTAGAAGAAGTTCAATTCCTCGGTCACATAGTGAACAAAGAAGGTATTAAGGTGGATCCGGCAAAGATAGAAACTGTTGAAAAGTGGGAAACCCCGAAAACTCCGAAACACATACGCCAGTTTTTAGGACTAGCTGGTTACTACAGAAGGTTCATCCAAGACTTTTCTAGAATAGCAAAACCCTTGACTGCATTAACGCATAAAGGGAAGAAATTTGAATGGAATGATGAACAAGAGAAAGCGTTTCAGTTATTAAAGAAAAAGCTAACTACGGCACCTATATTGTCATTGCCTGAAGGGAATGATGATTTTGTGATTTATTGTGACGCATCAAAGCAAGGTCTCGGTTGTGTATTAATGCAACGAACGAAGGTGATTGCTTATGCGTCTAGACAATTGAAGATTCACGAACAAAATTATACGACGCATGATTTGGAATTAGGCGCGGTTGTTTTTGCATTAAAGACTTGGAGGCACTACTTATATGGGGTCAAAAGTATTATATATACCGACCACAAAAGTCTTCAACACATATTTAATCAGAAACAACTGAATATGAGGCAGCGTAGGTGGATTGAATTATTGAATGATTACGACTTTGAGATTCGTTACCACCCGGGGAAGGCAAATGTGGTAGCCGATGCCTTGAGCAGGAAGGACAGAGAACCCATTCGAGTAAAATCTATGAATATAATGATTCATAATAACCTTACTACTCAAATAAAGGAGGCACAACAAGGAGTTTTAAAAGAGGGAAATTTAAAGGATGAAATACCCAAAGGATCGGAGAAGCATCTTAATATTCGGGAAGACGGAACCCGGTATAGGGCTGAAAGGATTTGGGTACCAAAATTTGGAGATATGAGAGAAATGGTACTTAGAGAAGCTCATAAAACCAGATACTCAATACATCCTGGAACGGGGAAGATGTACAAGGATCTCAAGAAACATTTTTGGTGGCCGGGTATGAAAGCTGATGTTGCTAAATACGTAGGAGAATGTTTGACGTGTTCTAAGGTCAAAGCTGAGCATCAGAAACCATCAGGTCTACTTCAACAACCCGAAATCTCGGAATGGAAATGGGAAAACATTACCATGGATTTCATCACTAAATTGCCAAGGACTGCAAGTGGTTTTGATACTATTTGGGTAATAGTTGATCGTCTCACCAAATCAGCACACTTCCTGCCAATAAGAGAAGATGACAAGATGGAGAAGTTAGCACGACTGTATTTGAAGGAAGTCATCTCCAGACATGGAATACCAATCTCTATTATCTCTGATAGGGATGGCAGATTTATTTCAAGATTCTGGCAGACATTACAGCAAGCATTAGGAACTCGTCTAGACATGAGTACTGCCTATCATCCACAAACTGATGGACAGAGCGAAAGGACGATACAAACGCTTGAATACATGCTACGAGCATGTGTTATTGATTTCGGAAACAGTTGGAATCGACATCTACCGTTAGCAGAATTTTCCTACAACAACAGCTACCATTCAAGCATTGAGATGGCGTTGTTTGAAGCACTTTATGGTAGAAAGTGCAGGTCTCCGATTTGTTGGAGTGAAGTGGGGGATAGACAGATTACGGGTCCGGAGATTATACAAGAAACTACCGAGAAGATCATCCAAATTCAACAACGGTTGAAAACCGCCCAAAGTCGACAAAAGAGCTACGCTGACATTAAAAGAAAAGATATAGAATTTGAAATTGGAGAGATGGTCATGCTTAAAGTTGCACCTTGGAAAGGCGTTGTTCGATTTGGTAAACGAGGGAAATTAAATCCAAGGTATATTGGACCATTCAAGATTATTGATCGTGTCGGACCAGTAGCTTACCGACTTGAGTTACCTCAACAACTCGCGAGTGTACATAACACTTTCCACGTCTTGAATTTGAAGAAATGTTTTGCTAAAGAAGATCTCACTATTCCGTTAGATGAAATCCAAATCAACGAAAAACTTCAATTCATCGAAGAACCCGTCGAAATAATGGATCGTGAGGTTAAAAGACTTAAGCAAAACAAGATACCAATTGTTAAGGTTCAATGGAATGCTCGTAGAGGACCCGAGTTCACCTGGGAGCGTGAAGATCAGATGAAGAAGAAATACCCGCATCTATTTCCAGAAGATTCGTCAACACCTTCAACAGCTTAAAATTTCGGGACGAAATTTATTTAACGGGTAGGTACTGTAGTGACCCGAACTTTTTCATGTTTATATATATTAATTGAGATTGATATTTACATGATTAAATGTTTCCAACATGTTAAGCTATCAAACTTGTTAAGACTTGATTAATTGAAATATGTTTCATATAGACAATTGACCACCCAAGTTGACCGGTGATTCACGAACGTTAAAACTTGTAAAAACTATATGATGACATATATATGGATATATATATAGTTAACATGATACTATGATAAGTAAACATATCATTAAGTATGTTAACAATGAACTACATATGTAAAAACAAGACTACTAACTTAATGATTTTTAAACGAGACATATATGTAACGATTATCGTTGTAAAGACATTTAATGTATATATATCATATTAATAGATATTCATACATGATAATATCATGATAATATAATAATTTAAAATCTCATTTGATATTATAAACATTGGGTTAACAACATTTAACAAGATCGTTAACCTAAAGGTTTCAAAACAACACTTACATGTAACGACTAACGATGACTTAACGACTCAGTTTAAATGTATATACATGTAGTGTTTTAATATGTATTTATACACTTTTGAAAGACTTCAATACACTTATCAAAATACTTATACTTAACAAAAATGCTTACAATTACATCCTCGTTCAGTTTCATCAACAATTCTACTCGTATGCACCCGTATTCGTACTCGTACAATACACAGCTTTTAGATGTCTGTACTATTGGTATATACACTCCAATGATCAGCTCTTAGCAGCCCATGTGAGTCACCTAACACATGTGGGAACCATCATTTGGCAACTAGCATGAAATATCTCATAAAATTACAAAAATATGAGTAATCATTCATGACTTATTTACATGAAAACAAAATTACATATCCTTTATATCTAATCCATACACCAACGACCAAAAACACCTACAAACACTTTCATTCTTCAATTTTCTTCATCTAATTGATCTCTCTCAAGTTCTATCTTCAAGTTCTAAGTGTTCTTCATAAATTCCAAAAGTTCTAGTTTCATAAAATCAAGAATACTTTCAAGTTTGCTAGCTCACTTCCAATCTTGTAAGGTGATCATCCAACCTCAAGAAATATTTGTTTCTTACAGTAGGTTATCATTCTAATACAAGGTAATAATCATATTCAAACTTTGGTTCAATTTCTATAACTATAACAATCTTATTTCAAGTGATGATCTTACTTGAACTTGTTTTCGTGTCATTATTCTGCTTCAAGAACTTCGAGCCATCCAAGGATCCGTTGAAGCTAGATCCATTTTTCTCTTTTCCAGTAGGTTTATCCAAGGAACTTAAGGTAGTAATTATGTTCATAACATCATTCGATTCATACATATAAAGCTATCTTATTCGAAGGTTTAAACTTGTAATCACTAGAACATAGTTTAGTTAATTCTAAACTTGTTCGCAAACAAAAGTTAATCCTTCTAACTTGACTTTTAAAATCAACTAAACACATGTTCTATATCTATATGATATGCTAACTTAATGATTTAAAACCTGAAAACACGAAAAACACCGTAAAACCGGATTTAAGCCGTCGTAGTAACACCGCGGGCTGTTTTGGGTTAGTTAATTAAAAACTATGATAAACTTTGATTTAAAAGTTTTTATTCTGAGAAAATGATTTTTATTATGAACATGAAACTATATCCAAAAATTATGGTTAAACTCAAAGTGGAAGTATGTTTTCTAAAATGGTCATCTAGACGTCGTTCTTTCGACTGAAATGACTACCTTTACAAAAACGACTTGTAACTTATTTCTCCGACTATAAACCTATACTTTTCTGTTTAGATTCATAAAATAGAGTTCAATATGAAACCATAGCAATTTGATTCACTCAAAACGGATTTAAAATGAAGAAGTTATGGGTAAAACAAGATTGGATAATTTTTCTCATTTTAGCTACGTGAAAATTGGTAACAAATCTATTCCAACCATAACTTAATCAACTTGTATTGTATATTATGTAATCTTGAGATACCATAGACACGTATACAATGTTTCGACCTATCATGTCGACACATCTATATATATTTCGGAACAACCATAGACACTCTATATGTGAATGTTGGAGTTAGCTATACAGGGTTGAGGTTGATTCCAAAATATATATAGTTTGAGTTGTGATCAATACTGAGATACGTATACACTGGGTCGTGGATTGATTCAAGATAATATTTATCGATTTATTTCTGTACATCTAACTGTGGACAACTAGTTGTAGGTTACTAACGAGGACAGCTGACTTAATAAACTTAAAACATCAAAATATATTAAAAGTGTTGTAAATATATTTTAAACATACTTTGATATATATGTATATATTGTTATAGGTTCGTGAATCAACCGGTGGTCAAGTCTTACTTCCCGACGAAGTAAAAATCTGTGAAAGTGAGTTATAGTCCCACTTTTAAAATCTAATATTTTTGGGATGAGAATACATGCAGGTTTTATAAATGATTTACAAAGTAGACACAAGTACGTGAAACTACATTCTATGGTTGAATTATCGAAATCGAATATGCCCCTTTTTATTAAGTCTGGTAATCTAAGAATTAGGGAACAGACACCCTAATTGACGCGAATCCTAAAGATAGATCTATTGGGCCTAACAAACCCCATCCAAAGAACCGGATGCTTTAGTACTTCGAAATTTATATCATATCCGAAGGGTGTCCCGGAATGATGGGGATATTCTTATATATGCATCTTGTTAATGTCGGTTACCAGGTGTTCACCATATGAATGATTTTTATCTCTATGTATGGGATGTGTATTGAAATATGAAATCTTGTGGTCTATTATTATGATTTGATATATATAGGTTAAACCTATAAGTCACCAACATTTTTGTTGACGTTTTAAGCATGTTTATTCTCAGGTGATTATTAAGAGCTTCTGCTGTCACATACTTAAATAAGGACGAGATTTGGAGTCCATGCTTGTATGATATTGTGTAAAAACTGCATTCAAGAAACTTATTTTGTTGTAATATATTTGTATTGTAAACCATTATGTAATGGTCGTGTGTAAACAGGATATTTTAGATTATCATTATTTGATAATCTACGTAAAGTTTTTTTTTAAACCTTTATTGATGAAATAAAGGTTATGGTTTGTTTTAAAATGAATGCAGTCTTTGAAAAACGTCTCATATAGAGGTCAAAACCTCGCAACGAAATCAATTAATATGGAACGTTTTTAATCAATAAGAACGGGACATTTCACTATGTATGGGTCCCTGTATTTATATCTATGTGTGTATGGATGTATTTGTATGTGTGTACATGTCAGTATATGATAGGTATCTGTATCTGTATATGTAACTATAGATATACAATTCTCCCATTGTTTTTGCTAAAGTGTATATATCTGTATATGGTTATGGGGATGCCTTAGGTCAGAAGATCACTTGCATACTCGACCATTCAAAGGGTCGACTGCTAAAAACATACACTATAGTCGACCCCATTTTGGGTCGCCTATAGTTGAATAAAACTGTAGTCGACCAGAAAGAAGGTCGACTATAGTGTATTTGCTTTTCAATTGTATGTACCTGTATGTATGTGTTTGTATATTAACATTTATGTATAATGACATTATCATTGTCTGATTACAGGTTTGGTTCGAGGCCAATGTCACCATTCGAAGCAAGATGTCTCTTATAAGGGAGATTAAGAACAAACTCACTCCGGCTCAGACAAAGATTTTCAGAGAGACGTGTTTCGGTCATTGGTTAGATATAAAGTGTGATGACAATGATTCGGGATACATACATTGCTTATTAATGAATCAGACTGACCGTTCGAAAAAGTATGTAATCAACGGACGTGAAATATGTGAGGAGCCAGAAGAGCTATGGTTTCGAGTTACCCGAGACCATGTCATTAGGTGTGGTAGACGTGAGTTTTGCTTGGTTACCGGGATGCGGTTTGGTCCAGTTACATCTTTTATAGATTGGATAGGTCAAGAGAGGTCGGATTTTGACCACTCGGTTTCATCTCGTGTTTTTATTAAACGACATAGTGGTCAACGTCATCTTCCGGAGTTTCACGACGCCTTTTTTAAAGATGAGTTGAAAGGAACTGACAAGGATAAGGTCATAGTCGCCATTGCGTTGATAATTAACTTATGCTTCCTTGGGAAGCAGTTGCGGGATAGCGTAAACGATGACATGCTTCTTTTATTAGAGGACTTTGAGTTGATGAACAAGTAACCGTGGGGTTCTTTCTTATGAACTAAACTTTACAATAGTTTGCATCACGTGTTAGTACCTTATAAAGAGAGGGTAGCAGATAAAACCCGGAAGGGGGTAATGACATACCATTTGAGCGGCTTCACTTGGGCGTTTAAGGTAGTAATCCGTATTTATAAATTTTAAGCAATTAACATGTTTCATATTTAACCAAATTTGGTTTTTGTTTGTAGATGTGGATATGGGAGGCATACAAACACCGAATAGAAGCATATGATTTCAAGCCGGAAAGTGAAGGCATACCTCGTGGAATCCACTGGAAACGGAAGAAGAAAGTCATGGGCTGGAATGAGTACGTTGAGTTGATGCAACTTCCGGTGAGTATAATTATACCAAAATATTTATGTATGTGTTATGTTTATATGTATGTGTATATCTATATGTATATGTAACTGTATATGTATGTATATATGTAACTGTATATGTAAATGTATATGTATCTGTATTTGTATATGTAACTGTATATGTATCTGTATATGTATATGTAACTGTAACTGTAACTGTAACTGTATATGTATATGTATATGTATATGTATATGTATATGTATATGTATATGTATATGTATATGTATATGTATATGTATATGTATATGTATATGTATATGTATATGAATATGTGTATGACAGGATGATATCCCGGACGAAGAACGACCTCTCAATCGTTTGAGGCCCACCAAGACAGAGGTTAAGTGTGAGTGGTGGGTTGCTAGTGTAAACTATTTCAAGAACCCCGATGCTAAAGTACCGTTGAAGAAAGTTGATGATCCGAAGAAAGTTGATGATGAGACGAAGAAGGAGTTGACGGATATGATTAAGAATTTGACAAAGAGATTAGATGACCAAGAAAACAAACATGCCAAGGAGATTAAGGAGATGAGTGATCGGGTTGAGGCTGGCATCCGTGCTACACGTGAGACACTAAAGATAGTGCAGAGTTTATATGTTTCTAGAGGCGTCCACAAGACAATGATTTTAAAACTCCATTCTATGATACAAAACCTACAACAACATATCCGTCAACAAGAGCAAGTTTGAGGTATTGGATATGAAAAAAGGCGGTAAAGTCAATCTACAAGATAAAACTTGCACATGTAAACAATGGCAGTTTTCTGGTATACCCTGTGGACATGTAATGGCAGTAGCAAGGTATTTTGTCCTACGTAACGTTACTACACACATTCAGAAGTATTTCCACACTGAAACGTACAAGTCGGCATACATGGAAGATATTAATCCGCTAGATCATATTTCTAAATGGATAGATCCAGGACACCTACAAACCGTCCTACCGCCATTGGTTACAAAGCGACAATCGGGTAGACCGAAGAGTACTGCTCGTATACCGTCCCAAGGAGAGGACAAAGACAATTTCAAATCTAAAAGAAAATGCAGTCGTTGCTTGGAATATGGACATACTAGATCAACTTACACCGCACATTATGATCTTTCTGAAGGTAAACAAAAGTCCAAGTGTAACTCAAAAACAAAGGCAAAGGGCAAGGGTAAAGGAAAACGTGAAGACTCATGCTCAACACAATTTGGCTCCACTTACAATTTGAGTGATGATTAGCTTCTTCTTTGTGTTTAAAATGTGTTTAACAGTCATGAATGTTAGGTATGTGTGTTCATATGTTTTCTGTTTAACTGTCGTGTATGTTATATGTCTGTAAGTTGTGTTATTTGTTGTGTAATCCATAAATGTAGTATGAGATAATATATAATATTTGTTGTTCAAATTAAAGTTTATTTCACTAAATTGGATGGTAACACAACACAACACAACACATAATGGTAAATAAATCTCCAAGGTACATTGAAGGTACATTGCTAACACAGTAAACTTAAATAAAAACCTTATCTAAATTCGCAATAATCTTATCTGATATATCTTATCCACTAGTAGTATGTTTTTATGATTAGTCGACCAACTTATCGGTTGACTACAAAGCAACTATGGTCGACTATGTTAGTCGACCAAGTTTAGGCCTACAATTCGGTCGACCCTTAGGTCGACCATATAACTGAAGTAATCGACCAACAACAATGAAGAATGGAGGTCGACTACCTTGAAAACTAAAGTGGTCGACCGGGTAAAGGGGTAGTCGACCCACTGAGTGGTCGACCTAACGGGGTAAATAGACAATTTTTTTTCCCGAAAGTGTATTTTGGAATAAAAGTTTAAAAAATAGTGTATTTGGGCGAATTTCCCAAGACTATATGTATATGTATTGTAGTGACCCGAACTTTTCCATGTTTATATATATATTAAATGAAATTGTTATTTACATGATTAAGTGTTTTCAACATGTTAAGCAATCAAATTTGTTAAGACTTGATTAATTGAAATTGGTTTCATATAGACAATTGACCACCCAAGTTGACCGGTGATTCACGAACGTTAAAACTTGTAAAAACTATATGATGACATATATATGGTTATATATATAGTTAAAATGATATTATGATAAGTAAACATATCATTAAGTATATTAACAATGAACTTCATTTGTAAAAACAAGACTACTAACTTAATGATTTTGAAACGAGACATATATGTAACGATTATCGTTGTAACGACATTTAATGTATATATATCATATTAAGAGATATTCGTACATCATAATATCATGATAATATAATAATTTAAAATCTCATTTGATATTATAAACATTGGGTTAACAACATTTAACAAGATCGTTAACCTAAAGGTTTCAAAACAACACTTACATGTAACGACTAATGATGACTTAACGACTCAGTTAAAATGTATATACATGTAGTGTTTTAATATGTATTCATACACTTTTTAAAGACTTCAAGACACTTATCAAAATACTTCTACTTAACAAAAATTCTTACAATTACATCCTCGTTCAGTTTCATCAACAATTCTACTCGTATGCACCAGTATTCGTACTCGTACAATACACAGCTTTTAGATGTATGTACTATTGGTATATACACTCCAATGATCAGCTCTTAGCAGCCCATGTGAGTCACCTAACACATGTGGGAACCATCATTTGGCAACTAGCATGAAATGTCTCATAAAATTACAAAAAATTGAGTAATCATTCATGACTTATTTACATGAAAACAAAATTACATATCCTTTATATCTAATCCATACACCAACGACCAAAAACACCTACAAACACTTTCATTCTTCAATTTTCTTCATCTAATTGATCTCTCTCAAGTTCTATCTTCAAGTTCTAAGTGTTCTTCATAAATTCTACAAGTTCTAGTTTCATAAAATCAAGAATACTTCCAAGTTTGCTAGCTTACTTCCATTCTTGTAGAGTGATTGATAATGCTAAAAACGAACATATATTTCATAGCATTATTCCTCAAGAAAGATAAGCTTTTAGTTGCAATTGTTCTATTTAAAAGTGATATTCGTTTAAATAATAAAAGGTGAAGACAAAAGACAGATTCGACGAATTGAAGACGCAAACGACCAAAAAGCTCAAAAGTACAAAAGACAATCAAAGAGGTTCCAATTATTGATAAGAAACGTCTCGAAATTACAAGAGTACAAGATTCAAAATGCAAAGTACAAGATATTAAATTGTACGCAAGGACGTTCGAAAATCCGGAACCGGGACCAGAATCAACTCTCAACGCTCGACGCAACGGACTAAAAACTACAAGTTAATTATATATATAAATATAATATAATATATAATTAATTATATTAATTATATATATATTATATTTATAAAATAAATCGTCGACAAACAAAGAGCCAAACTTGTGTGAGCTGTGAAAGCAAACTCCGCGACTCGCGGAGTTTGAAGGCCAAAAGGGCCGCGAGTCGCGGAGCCCCAAACTCTGAAAATCCCTATAAAAGCAAACGAATTCTGATCGCAAAAATCATCTTTTTTCCTTCTTCTCTCAATATATACGTAATATATATTTATAATTTATATTTTAATTTTAATTTTAATTTTAAATCCTAATAATAAGGTATGTTAGCGAATATTGTAAGGGTGTAAGTCGAAATTCTGTCCGTGTAACGCTACGCTATTTTTAATCATTGTAAGTTATGTTCAACCTTTTTAATTTAATGTCTCGTAGCTAAGTTATTATTATGCTTATTTAATCCGAAGTAATCATGATGTTGGGCTAATTACTAAAATTGGGTAATTGGGCTTTGTACCATAATTGGGGTTTGGATAAAAGAACGACACTTGTGGAAATTAGACTATGGGCTATTAATGGGTTTTATATTAACTAAACAATACCTTGTTAATTTAATATACAAACTTATAATTCGACGTATTTATATTTAACCACATACGCTTGACTGGGTACGGTGGGCGGGAGATCTATAAATACCAATAATTATTCATTTTACCGGATACGGAACTGGATTAATAGTTAATAGACTTGTTGAAACAGGGGTGAATTACATTCAAGGGTAATTGGTGTAATTGTTAACAAAGTATTAAAATCTTGGTTTACACGCAGTCGATAACCTGGTGTATTCATTAAACAAAGTATTAAAACCTTGTTACAATTCGAATCCCCAATTAGTTGGAATATTTGACTTCGGGAATAAGAATAATTTGACGAAGGCTTTCGCTCTTTATATTTATGACTGATGGACTATTATGGACAAAATCCGTATGGACATATTAAATAATCCAGGACAAAGGACAATTAACCCATGGGCATAAAACTAAAATCAACATGTCAAACATCATGATTACGGAAGTTTAAATAAGCATAATTCTTTTATTTCATATTTAATTTCCTTTATTTTATATTTAATTGCACTTCTAATTATAGCATTTTTATTGTTATTGTATTTAATTGCACTTTTAATTATCGTACTTTTTAATTATCGCAAGTTTATTTTATCGCACTTTTATTATTCACAATTTCATTATCGTTATTTACTTTACGCTTTAAATTAAGTCTTGCATTTATTTATTATTTTACATTTGGTTTTAACTGCGACTAAAGTTTTAAAATCGACAAACCGGTCATTAAACGGTAAAAACCCCCCTTTTATAATAATAATATTACTTATATATATATTTGTATTTTTATAAAAGTAAACTAATATAGCGTTAAGCTTTGTTTAAAAAGATTCCCTGTGGAACGAACCGGACTTACTAAAAACTACACTACTGTACGATTAGGTACACTGCCTATAAGTGTTGTAGCAAGGTTTAAGTATATCCATTCTCTAAATAAATAAATATCTTGTGTAAAATTGTATCGTATTTAATAGTATTTTCTGTAAAAATATAAGCTATTTTATATACTACTCTGCTAAAACATCAAGTATTTTTGGCGCCGCTGCCGGGGAACTCTCTTAAACGCCGGAAGCGCAACGCTAATATATATATAAAAAAAAAGATTTTTAGTTTACTTTTATTAAAATTCGTTTTTATAAAAGTACGTTTTAAATATTCAAAAATATAAAAAGAAAAACAAAAATTTATATATTTTTAAGAGTTTGTTAAAAGTTTTATAAGTTTCTTTATTTTTATTTTAGTTTATAAAAATATAAGTTTTATTTAAATATCTTTTATTTATATAAAAACAGAAAAAAAAACGTCAAATTTAAAACTGTTCCAGAGTTGAAAACTGGAACCCCGCGACTCGCGGGGTTTGTTGCTTGGAATACCGCGACTCGCGGAGTAACTCTGACACCGACAGAAACCCTAACTGCAATTAATTACGGGTAATTAATTATTATTATTATTATTTAACCCTAATTATTATTATTATTATAATTAGTTTTATTTTAAGTTTTACTTTTTATTTAATTTGTTTTATTTAGTTAAATTAGTTTAATTAAATTGTAAAATTAATAGTTTTATAAAATAAATAATATAAAAATAATATTTTTATAAAAATTGTATTTTTTTACAACTTTTAGTGTATTTATATATTTTGTCCCTTTTCAATCGTTTTAGCGTAATATTTGTATTTTTAGCTCATATTTAGTTTTAAACTTAGTTTTTACCATAGTTATTTTTATTTCTAGATTTTTAGTCTTTGCCGTAGAATTCCTTAAGTGCTTTTTCTTTAGACTAAGATTTAAGTGCTTTAGAATTTTGCGACGCCTTTTTAAATTTTAGTTTCTTTTTAAGTTATTTCCATTTGGGATATAGTTTTTCCTGTAAGCTTTAATATTTTTAGACGACTTTTTCCTATGTATCAATTATCATTCCAATTAGTAATCTCAATTTGCGATTATAATTTTAAGTTAGTTGTAGTAATAAGGTTAGGTTAGTCAAGTATTTTTAAGTTTTATAAGTTTCTTTTATTTTTCCGTCACCTTTTATTTTTCAACCATTTTTCTTTTTCGACCTTTTTCGACACGCTCTTTTTCTTTCTTATTTCTCGCTATTCTAGTTTTAGGACATAGATTTTTATTCTACTTCTTATCTAAATTTCTTAAAATTTCGAAAATTTATTTTAAGTGGTTAAATTGATAGACATCAAAATTTTCTGGTTCGTGGTAATAGTTGGATTTGTACGTGGACCGGGTTATTGGAGCCAAACAGTCCTCAATTATATTGAGACCAAACGAATCCTGCCCCTCTGCTGCATCTTTTGGCTATTCGAAACGTGGGAAAAATCAGAAAAGTCTATTAATTGGATAACTTATTATAATTTTTCTTTCCTTTTAAAAACTAATAGGATATTCAGTGAATGCACCGAGCAAGACGTTCACCACCTTTTGTACGTTCACCACCTGTAACTAGATCAAGACATATAGCAAATATTACTTCCGTTGATTTTTCTTTAGAATCGTCATCCAGTCGACCAAGTACTCCAGTTCAAATTTTCGATAATCCATTTTTTGAACCCGACCTCACAATTGAGAATCCGGAGAATATTCAGGAACGATTCGTAGATCCTGAACTACTAAACTTTCCTCCGGAACCACCAATCATTCAAACAGAGATTGTTGAGGAACGAACCATTAAATCAGAATCCTCTAGTGATTCCGATTCAACAAATTCAATTATGGAGAATCTGGAACCTTTAAGTATGGAAGACCGAATGAGAGCTAAACGCACTGGCCAAGGTCACGCAATTACTCATCCAGACATTAATGCACCAGATTATGAAATCAAAGGACAAATTCTACACATAGTGACTAATCAATGCCAATTTAGTGGTGCACCGAAGGAAGATCCAAATGAACATCTACGTACCTTTAATAGGATCTGCACACTATTTAAAATCCGAGAAGTGGAGGATGAACAGATATATCTCATGTTATTTCCCTGGACTTTAAAGGGAGAAGCCAAAGATTGGTTGGAATCGTTACCTGAAGGGGCGATTGATACATGGGATGTTTTAGTTGACAAATTTCTTAAACAATTCTTTCCTGCATCTAAAGCCGTAAGACTTCAAGCAGAAATTGTTACGTTCACACAGAAACCAAATGAAACTCTATATGAGGCGTGGACAAGATATGGAAAGTTATTAAGAGGATGTCCGCAACATGGTTTAGACACCTGTCAAATAGTACAAATATTCTACCAAGGATGCGACATCACTACAAGGAAAGACATAGATATAGCAGCTGGTGGTTCTATTATGAAGAAAACCGAAACTGATGCTTACAAAATTATTGATAACACTGCTTCCCACTCACATGAGTGGCACCAAGAAAAAGATATCGTTAGATCATCTAAAGCAGCTAGAGCCGATTCTAGCCATGACTTAGATTCCATTTCCGCAAAGATAGATGCTGTCGAGAGACGAATGGAAAAGATGACTAAAGATATTCACTCAATACGAATTAGTTGTGAGCAGTGTGGAGGACCACATTTGACAAAAGATTGTCTCAGTATTGAATTAACAATGGAACAAAGAGAGAATATTTCATACATAAACCAAAGGCCTGGAAATAATTATCAGAATAATTATCAACCGCCAAGACCGATTTACAATCAAAACCAGAATTATAACAGAAATATTCCATACAACAACCAACAAGGTCCTAGCAATCAACAAGTATCCAATAATAATTACAATCAGCAAAGACCTAATTTTCAAAACAAACCACCACAACAAACCGATGATAAAAAGCCGAATTTAGAAGATATGATGACGAAGCTAGTTGAAACTCAAACGCAGTTTTTCACATCTCAGAAACAAACTAATGAACAAAATGCTCAAGCATTTAGAAATCAACAAGCTTCTATTCAAAATCTAGAACAAGAAGTAAGTAACCTAGCAAGGTTAATAGGTGAAAGAAAACCGGGAAGTCTACCTAGTGATACAAATGCTAACCTCCGGAATGAAACAGCTAAAGCCATTACCACAAGAAGTGGTACAACACTTAAACCACCTGAAATACCTGTAACTTCTGATGAAGCTATTCCTACTCCACACAAACCACAACCTGATCAAGATAAGGAAAAAGAACCGATAGTTGAAAAGGTTAATGAAGATAACACAGTTAAGGCTAAACCTTATGTTAAACCATACCAACCACCACTTCCTTACCCGAGTAAAATGAAGAAAGAGAAACTTGAAGCCGAGCAATCCAAATTCTTGGATATGTTTAAACAGATAAATGTAAATCTTCCTTTCATTGATGTGATTTCAGGAATGCCTAGATATGCTAAATTCTTGAAAGATCTAATCTCAAATAGAAAGAAAATGGAAGAACTCTCGGCTGTTACTATGAATGCTAATTGTTCAGCAGTGCTGTTGAATAAGATACCAAAAAAACTATCTGATCCAGGAAGTTTCATAATTCCATGTTTTCTGGGTAGTCTTAGTTCAATAGAAGCATTGGCAGACTTAGGTGTTAGTATAAATCTAATGCCGTATTCACTATACGCTAAACTAGACCTTGGAGAATTGAAACCAACCAGAATAAGCATACAACTAGCCGATAGATCAATAAAATATCCTAGAGGGATAATGGAGAACATGCTAGTTAAAGTTGGTACTTTAGTATTTCCAGTAGATTTTATTGTTCTGGACATGGAAGAAGATTCTCAAGTTCCTCTCATATTAGGAAGACCATTCTTAAACACGGCTAAAGCAATGATAGACGTGTTCGGTAAGAAACTGACCCTAAGTATAGAGGATGAGAGTGTTACCTTTTCAGTTGATAGAGCAATGCAACAACCACAATCTGCAGATGATACATGTTATTATATTCAAACTATAGATGCACATGCAGAATTATTAGAAGAATTTCCAGAATTACAAGGAACAGGAGAATGTTCTTTAGGAGAAGGTAATGAACCAATTGATGAAGCTGAAATGTTAGCTACACTTATAGCTAATGGATATGAACCAACAACAGAAGAAATTCAAATGCTAAAAGAAGAAGACAGATATAGATATAAATCATCGATAGAAGAACCTCCGAAATTAGAGTTAAAGCCACTTCCAAACCATTTGGAATACGCTTATTTACATGGTGAATCTGAATTACCTGTAATAATATCGTCTTCTCTTACTGAAAATGAGAAATCACAACTCATTTCTGTGTTGAAAGCTCATAAACCAGCCATTGCATGGAAGATTCATGATATTAAAGGAATAAGTCCTTCGTATTGCACACATAAAATCCTTATGGAAGAAGGTCATAAAACGTATGTGCAACGCCAACGAAGACTAAATCCTAATATGCAAGATGTAGTTAAGAAAGAGATTATTAAACTGCTAGATGCAGGTTTGATATATCCAATTTCTGATAGTCCATGGGTAAGCCCAGTTCAATGCGTGCCTAAGAAGGGTGGCATGACTGTCATTACAAATGAGAAAAATGAGCTTATTCCTACTAGGACTGTAACAGGATGGCGTGTATGTATTGATTATAGAAAATTAAATGACGCCACCAGAAAAGATCACTTTCCCTTACCTTTCATTGATCAAATGTTGGAAAGATTAGCCGGAAATAGTTACTATTGTTTTCTAGATGGATTTTCCGGATATTTTCAAATTCCAATAGCACCCGAAGATCAAGAGAAAACCACGTTCACGTGCCCTTATGGTACTTTTGCTTACAAACGCATGCCATTTGGACTTTGTAACGCCCCTGCAACCTTTCAAAGGTGTATGATGGCGATTTTTCACGACATGATAGAAGAATGCATGGAAGTTTTCATGGATGACTTTTCAGTCTTCGGTGATACATTTGAATCATGTCTAGTTAATCTGGAACGAATGCTTATTAGATGCGAACAATCAAATCTAGTACTTAATTGGGAGAAATGCCATTTCATGGTTAAAGAAGGCATCGTTCTTGGTCATAAAATTTCAAAAGAAGGAATTGAAGTGGATAGAGCTAAAGTAGATGTAATTGGTAAACTTCCACATCTCACCAATGTTAGAGGAGTTAGGAGTTTTCTAGGGCATGCCGGTTTTTACCGACGTTTCATAAAAGATTTTTCTAAAATTGCCACTCCTATGAATAAACTCCTAGAAAAGGATGCTCCATTCATCTTTTCAGATGAGTGTATCAAATCTTTTAATATTCTTAAAGAGAAACTCACTAATGCGCCGATCATGATAACACCAAATTGGAATCTACCATTTGAACTAATGTGCGATGCAAGTGATTTTGCAATGGGAGCCATTTTAGGACAAAGGATTGAAAAACGATTTCAACCTATATATTATGCTAGTAAGACGTTACAAGTAGCACAAACTAACTATACAACTACTGAAAAAGAACTCCTTGCTATTGTCTTTGCTTTTGACAAATTTCGATCATATCTCGTTCTAGCAAAAACGGTGGTCTATACCGACCATTCTGCTCTTAGATACCTATTTTCAAAACAAGTTGCTAAACCAAGATTAATCCGTTGGATCTTACTCTTACAAGAGTTTGATATTGAAATCCGAGATAAAAGAGGAGCAGAAAATCTCGCCGCTGATCATCTTTCTCGTCTTGAAAATTCCGAATTAGAAGTTCTAAATGAATCGGCCATACAAGACAACTTTCCTGATGAATATCTATTGAAGATAGATTATAAAGAAATTCCATGGTTTGCAGACTATGCAAACTACTTAGTTTGTGGATTCCTTGAAAAAGGATTATCGTTCCAAAGACGAAAGAAATTCTTCAGTGATATAAAACACTATTTTTGGGAAGATCCACATCTATTTAAAAGTTGTCCCGATGGAATAATACGCCGATGTGTATTTGGAGATGAAGCTAGTAAAATATTAAACCATTGTCACACAGGACCAACAGGAGGGCATTATGGGCCTCAACTAACAGCAAAAAAAGTTTATGATGCTGGATTCTATTGGCTTACAATTTACAAAGACGCACACCTTCTTTGCAAATCCTGTGATGCTTGTCAAAGGGCCAGAAAAATAAGTCAACGTGATGAAATGCCACAAAATGTCATCCAAGTATGTGAAGTATTTGACATTTGGGGTATTGACTTTATGGGTCCATTTCCAAAATCTCATAATAATCTATATATACTCGTAGCCATTGATTATGTATCTAAATGGGCGGAAGCACAAGCTCTCCCAACTAACGATGCACGAGTTGTAGTCAACTTTTTAAAACGTCTTTTTGCAAGGTTTGGAACACCGAAAGCTTTAATAAGTGATCGGGGAACTCATTTTTGTAATAATCAACTTGAGAAAGTTCTTAAAAGATATGGAGTAACTCATAAAATCTCCACCGCATATCATCCACAAACAAGTGGACAAGTTGAAAATACCAACCGAGCTTTAAAACGTATTCTAGAGAAAACCGTAGGATCAAATCCGAAGGAATGGTCCATTAAATTAGAGGATGCACTCTGGGCTTTTAGAACAGCCTACAAAACTCCAATTGGAAACACACCTTTTAGACTTGTTTATGGAAAAGCATGTCATCTTCCAGTAGAAATTGAACACAAAGCATTTTGGGCTTTGAAGACATGTAATCTTGATTTACATGAAGCCGGACGTCTACGATTAAGTCAACTAAACGAATTAGAAGAATTAAGACATGAAGCATACGAAAAATCGTTAATCTATAAAGAAAGAACGAAGAAATGGCATGATAAAAGAATCAGAACTTCAAAAGAATTTAAAGAAGGAGACAGAGTTCTTCTTTTCAATTCACGATTCAAGCTATTTCCTGGAAAATTGAAATCAAGATGGTCTGGACCATTCATAGTCAAAAGAGTTTTCCCATACGGAATAGTAGAATTGATAAATTCAAATGGAATTGAATTTAAAGTTAATGGTCACAGAGTTAAACATTACATACATGGTCCGATGGAAGTCGACAACGAAGTTAATCACAATTTCGACACCACAGCTAACTAAGTGTGGGGAGAATCAAGTCTTTAAAGGATAATATGTATTTCTGTTAGAGTTAGATTGTCTGTTTTCGTGTAGTTCTCGAAAATGGAACCCGAATGGTCTTTCCCTAGCAGACCCTAAAGAACTAGTCTTCTCCCCCCATTCTGAATTTTTATTTTTTTTAGGTTTTTACAAAATGAAGACTGCCTGTGAACTAAACCATGGTCTAATGCTACACGCTTTGATCACTAAACGTAATAATGACACACTACCGAGTGAAATAGTATCAGTAATCAGAGAAAGAATGGACAGAGTTAGAAAAGAATCCAGATGCGAAGATAATAAGTTACAATTTGGTAAAGGAAAATCAAAATCCGCAGCGAAAAGAAGAGCACGACACCTAGAAAGATGTCACAAATGCGGAAAATGGTCACATGGAGGTAAATGTTCAAATAATCAAACCTATTCAAACACCGAATTTGTTAATTTATGCAGAGACGGACCGTTCATATGTTTAGAAGAAAAGACACTGAATGCTCGAGGTTACGCCTATGTAGCTATAGAAAACCAATTAAACCGACTATCTTATGAATGGGATAGATCATATAACTAAGAAATCTATTTCACAGGTATGTCTGTACAGTTTTTATTTTATTTTTTTTATTTTTAACCTTTTGATAATAAACGCTAATTTGTTCGCTATAAAGTATTAAATTGGTATTGAATAAAATTAGATTTGGCGATCGAAATTGTTGATATCATACAAAAATTTATTACATCACTGCGAAATTTAACGTTTATTCTTAAGGTATAAATATCTTTAATCAATCAACCCAAAATATTTCAAAAATTCGTCATGAGTTAAATTAGGTCTTGGAACCGAATTTACTTTACCGAAAAGAGGGGCGCATATTTTTGATAATATTTGATTGATTAAAGTGGGATAAAAAGCCAAAAAGATTTTTAATTTTATTTTTACCATGTTTTTAAAATTAATATTTAAATCTTAAATTAATATTGTAAACTTTGTAAAATCAATATATTTAAAATTGTGAATATTTGAAAAATTAATATAAGTTTGGTGTGAATTTATAATATGAATTTTTAAATTAAGTTTGGTGTGAATTTTTAATTTTTAAATATGAATTTTTAATTTTATGCATTTCAAATTTTAAGTTTGGTGTGAATTTTTAATATTAATTTTGAATTTTATATTTAAATTGTGTGAATTTAAAAACAAAAATTTACTTTATCTCATTAAGTTAAAAATATAATTTTTAAAATTCGTCGTAAGTTGAAGACTAGGTCTTTAAACCGAAATTGCTTTACCCGAGGGAGGGACGAGAACTTTTATTATCATTATTTTTAATCTTATTGAATTAAAGTATGCCAAAAACATTAAAAAAAAAAAAAACCCAAAAATCTTAGCTTTTAAAACAATCGCTACAAAAAGACAAATTTTAAAATTTTGTCGGAGGACGGACTAGGACATCGATCCGAAACGACCTCGTCCTAAATAACAAGGGAAACAAAATTTTAAAATTAATTACTTAAATGTTTTAATTAGTATAAGATATAAAAAATATATATATATACCAAACTCCGCGAGTCGCGGAGTTTGAAGCTTTAAACACCGCGACTCGCGGAGGGATCGGATTACAGAAAAAAAAAATAGCTGGAATAGCTCAGTTGCACACCACAAACTCAAACAAACTGCGAAAATAACTGTCGAAAAAGTCGAAAAATACACCCCAAAATCACAATTTTTAACCGTTAATCATCAAATCTTTTACTAAAATCATGTTGAGAAGGATGCTATCAAGGAATTACTCAAGAAAAACGGTAAATTTCAACACCTAAACACCATTTAATCCGAAAATTGTGTTCTTGAGCAATTTTTCCCCCAATTTGATTTTGATGCTTTTCAGTGTAATTATGCTTAAATTGTTTATGTATTATGCTTGTATAACCTAGATTGATGCTATTTAACATGATTAGAAGCCTTAAACTTTAAATTTTGAGTAATCTAGGGTTTGTGTTCTTGAGCAAATTTGGGGCTTTTTGATATAAACAGGTTATGGCCGATTTTTATCATGAATTGTTGCTAAATTAAGTAGTGTAACATGTTTAGGTAGTTAAATGATCCAAACTTTGAGCCTAAACATGATTTTGAGAATTAAAGTGGACTTTTTCAAGTCTAAAATTCATGAACTTGATTTTTGAAAGATAATGCCATTTGAAACTTGTTTAATTGCTAGTAATGATTATTTTGACATGTTATTTGAGTTGAATGCTTATGAACTTGGCGAACATTTTCGTATATGCTTATTTGAAAAAGTGTAGATTTGATAAAAATGTGAAAATAAGCTTAAGTTTGATATAAATTGATCATGTCATTGTAATTATTTTGATTGATGATTTTGCTGACACTAATGCATATTTGGATGCACAAAAATTGTGTTTGATGTGTTTTGCAGACTGAAAGGGGTGAATCTTCATCCCAAGCTCGCAATGCTCCTACTGAGAATGCGGAACAACAGGAGGTAGATAACTACTACAAGCAAGATATACCTCATCCAGTCATGACATTTTCTGATATGCACTTGGAAGAGTTGCACCCAAACCTGAGATTTGACAGACTTTGGATAGATTATCCAAAATATCAAAGGGGTTTGCATACTCTTCATTCTAAAGTTGTTGAGGTACCTAGGGTCATAGAATGGGGACCCTTAGAAGCTGTAGAATTGGCCGGGCCAATTAGGGAATTACTTGCACAGAGGTATGGTAATTCTACTTTTAATGACTGGGTATGTTTATTCACCATGCGTAGACCTGTATATAAAGTATGGTGTGAAGAATTGTTATGTAGTATAGAATTAAATGATCGGGTAGCTAGTTTAACCGATCGATCTTTTATTAGATTTTTGTTAGGAGGTTCGATGCACTACATGTCTTTACTAGACATGGCTCAGGCTTTACGTATATATACGCCTGAGGAGTTAGCATCTGCCGATTGTAGAGGGTTGATACTAAATGGTAGAAAGATAGATGAAAATTTTGATACACACGGTGTATGGAGTCAAATGACAAGCCATCACCGATTTAAAGGGGGAAATTACTCTTATTTGGATATAGATAGAGCTGAATTAAGAGTGATTCATAGGTTTTTAGCTAATTCGATTACACAAAGAGGTAAGAACAAGGAAAAGGTAAATGAACAGGATTTGTTTTACCATATGTGTATTCGAGACCCACAAAGCGCTGTAAGTATACCTTATTGTGTGGGTTATTATTTATCAGCTATGGTTAGGGGGATGAGACCGCATAGCATAATAGGAGGTGGTATTTTTATTACTTTGATTGCTGAATATCTCGGTATGGATATAAGTCGGGGGGGATTATTAGTCGAAGAACCAGAACCCCGCGATATTATAGGTTTAAATGTATACCATGGTGCGAAAGTTTTGAAGAGGCGAAATAACACCGCAGTACAATACCATGGTAGACATCCACAGGTTGAGAGAAACCAACAGCAAGGTAATGTAGGAGGGGGAAATGAAATGCAAGAAATGAAAAGGTTTATAGCTTCACAGGAGTACGAAAATGCTAGACAGAGAGCATTTGAAGATTGGCAAGTTCATCAAAACCAAATCATAGCTCATTGCCAACATATAGGTAGAAACTATATTCCTACACCAAAACCCATATTCCCTCCCTGGTCTATAGAGATGCAACCACCGTATCCTACGTATAACCCTGTCGAAGCATTTTATAGCACCTATGGTTATGCTTGGAACCCCTATTGGTACCAGTATCATCCCTAGTCTAGTTAGTTTTATTTATTTTGTAATTTGTAATGTTGATACGTTTAATACTTATGTTAATATTGTAATAGTTTTTATAATTTTCTAACTTTTATTCTTAGATTTTAATAATTTTTGAATGTGGGGTAATATACCAAACTTCAAAAATATGTATATATGTTTGCAGTTTATCTTATGTACACAACAGGGTAAAACAACGCATTTTCAAAGACTGGCATTAAGTTCAGCAAAAGCAACTAATTTTGACGACAAGATGCAAAATATATGTGAAATAACAACAAGACGGAATGAACAAATGATGTGCACCATTTATCATTCAGCAAACAAACGCCAATATATTTGGAAACTTTGGTAAAAATTTAATCATTTTCACACAAATCACCCTCAATAATTTAAATTGTTACTGATTTCTTGCAAATGAGGGCATTGCAAGATCTTAAGTGTGGGAAGGGGTTAAATTCTTTCGAATTTTATAATTTCTATCTTAAACACTTGGTTACCATTAAATATACTAGTAAAGCAGTAGTTGTATTAGAATCTAGTGCTCTCTGATAATAAAGAACAGCCCTAGTCTTATATACTGACTACCCAATTCTAGTAAAATTTTTCAAAATTTTCAATTAAATGAACTCAAAATCATGTTTATACATATTTATGAACGATAAAACTAGGTTTTAACACCGAAATTATTGTAACCTCGGAAAGGACATAAATTGAGAAACAAACCAAAATGTTAAAATTCATTTAAAATGGAATAGAGGACGATAAAAAGGAAAATAAAAGCCAAGTGTGGGAAAATTTACCAAGTTATCTTAAACATATGTCACATATATCTGTAACAAATAACTGAAAATACTTTTGCTTTGGACTAAACTAAACTGTTTTACCCGATGAAAGAAAAGAAGAGATGGATCTACAAGATGAATCAATTACATCATTAAAAGGAAGTAAAGTCTTCCGAAAAAGACACGCGCTTCTTGATTTAGATCAAGAAGTTGTCGTCCAGACCAGCTGTAGGTTGACGAAAAATCTAGAAAAGTCATCACTAAAATCAGCAGGAAATCCACGGACCTCAGCATTAAACAGGGTCGCCAAGTGGTCAGATTTATCCTAACCATGAAAAGGATTTATCTCGTACAATAGGGGGGCACCATGCAAATTAGCTTGATAAGACTAATGAATCAGATCCCCAGAAAGGATAATCTCCTTAAAAGATCAAAAATCAGCTTTTAAGCCTGATATTACTCAATCCTTGAGATTGACCTTAAAGATTGAGAATTACAAACTCATGGAATTCGATGATATCTAAACTCGAGCTTGAACGAGAAAATATTTTGATCAAATTAAAACCGATTTGTTTTCTGAAAACCTATTTTCAATGCGTTCATTACCATTGAACGTAAAATCCTAGGAATTCACCTGGAATTCATTAGGTCACCTGAACCAAATCGGGTGTCAACCGTAAGAACGGTGGTTGCATAGCATGGTCGGAGACAGGACCTTGTGCCAGACCGAAAAATTATAAGGGTGAGCTTTACTATTGCTCCTACCAAGGATAGTAATTGCGACGTTACAGACCATAATTAAAAGCATGTCAGGGGACATTGCCTTAACAATTGCTTGTTCAACGCTTTCCTTTACAATCGGACGGTAGTTTACCGAAAGGTAATATACGGGACAAGTAAACTGGACGTGTTGCTTTCCAAATACAAGGTTAACAAGTGGGTGACACAAAACCGCAAGTTTTGAGCTAAAATTTTCAAATATGAAACCCACCAAACCCACAAAAATAATTTGCAAACACCGGTAAAGGGTTATTCCGGAAAACTTATCTAGGGTAAAAACTAGATTTAATTTTCAAAAGATCAAATGTTTTCATAAAGATCCAATTTCCTTAATGGATCTAAATTTTTATAGTCATGTGGGATTGTAAACCATATCGTTACTACCATTGTTTATACCGCCGTATAGAAATCACTGATGTACAAAGTGTGAAGAATAAAGAAGTGATTCTAGTATTTCAAGACGATATTGCTTGAGGACAAGCAACGCTCAAGTGTGGGAATATTTGATAATGCTAAAAACGAACATATATTTCATAGCATTATTCCTCAAGAAAGACAAGCTTTTAGTTGCAATTGTTCTATTTAAAAGTGATATTCGTTTAAATAATAAAAGGTGAAGACAAAAGACAGATTCGACGAATTGAAGACACAAACGACCAAAAAGCTCAAAAGTAAAAAAGACAATCAAAGAGGTTCCAATTATTGATAAGAAACGTCTCGAAATTACAAGAGTACAAGATTCAAAACGCAAAGTACAAGATATTAAATTGTACGCAAGGACGTTCGAAAATCCGGAACCGGGACCAGAATCAACTCTCAACGCTCGACGCAACGGACTAAAAATTACAAGTTAATTATATATATAAATATAATATAATATATAATTAATTATATTAATTATATATATTATATTTATAAAATAAATCGTCGACAAACAAAGAACCAAAAGCTGGTGAGCTGTATTTACAAACTCCGCGACTCGCGGAGTTTGAAGGCCAAAAGGGCCGCGAGTCGCGGAGCCCCAAACTCTGAAAATCCCTATAAAAGCAAACGAATTTTGATCGCAAAAATCATCTTTTTTTCCTTCTTCTCTCAATATATACGTAATATAGTTTCTAGAGGCATCCACAAGACAATGATTTTAAAACTCCATTCTATGATACAAAACCTACAACAACATATCCGTCAACAAGAGCAAGTTTGAGGTATTGGATATGAAAAAAGGCGGTAAAGTCAATCTACAAGATAAAACTTGCACATGTAAACAATGGCAGTTTTCTGGTATACCCTGTGGACATGTAATGGCAGTAGCAAGGTATTTTGTCCTACGTAACGTTACTACACACATTCAGAAGTATTTCCACACTGAAACGTACAAGTCGGCATACATGGAAGATATTAATCCGCTAGATCATATTTCTAAATGGATAGATCCAGGACACCTACAAACCGTCCTACCGCCATTAGTTACAAAGCGACAATCGGGTAGACCGAAGAGTACTGCTCGTATACCGTCCCAAGGAGAGGACAAAGACAATTTCAAATCTAAAAGAAAATGCAGTCGTTGCTTGGAATATGGACATACTAGATCAACTTGCACCGCACATTATGATCTTTCTGAAGGTAAACAAAAGTCCAAGTGTAACTCAAAAACAAAGGCAAAGGGCAAGGGTAAAGGAAAACGTGAAGACTCATGCTCAACACAATTTGGCTCCACTTACAATTTGAGTGATGATTAGCTTCTTCTTTGTGTTTAAAATGTGTTTAACAGTCATGAATGTTAGGTATGTGTGTTCGTATGTTTTCTGTTTAACTGTCTTGTATGTTATATGTCTGTAAGTTGTGTTATTTGTTGTGTAATCCATAAATGTAGTATGAGATAATATATAATATTTGTTGTTCAAATTAAAGTTTATTTCACTAAATTGGATGGTAACATAACACAACACAACACATAATGGTAAATAAATCTCCAAGGTACATTGAAGGTACATTGCTAACACAGTAAACTTAAATAAAAACCTTATCTAAATTCGCAATAATCTTATCTGATATATCTTATCCACTAGTAGTATGTTTTTATGATTAGTCGACCAACTTATCGGTTGACTACAAAGCAACTATGGTCGACTATGTTAGTCGACCGAGTTTAGGCCTACAATTCGGTCGACCCTTAGGTCGACCATATAACTGAAGTAATCGACCAACAACAATGAAGAATGGAGGTCGACTACCTTGAAAACTAAAGTGGTCGACCGGGTAAAGGGGTAGTCGACCCACTGAGTGGTCGACCTAACGGGGTAAATAGACAATTTTTTTTCCCGAAAGTGTATTTTGGAATAAAAGTTTAAAAAATAGTGTATTTGGGCGAATTTCCCAAGACTATATGTATATGTATTGTAGTGACCCGAACTTTTCCATGTTTATATATATATTAAATGAAATTGTTATTTACATGATTAAGTGTTTTCAACATGTTAAGCAATCAAATTTGTTAAGACTCGATTAATTGAAATTGGTTTCATATAGACAATTGACCACCCAAGTTGACCGGTGATTCACGAACGTTAAAACTTGTAAAAACTATATGATGACATATATATGGTTATATATATAGTTAAAATTATATTATGATAAGTAAACATATCATTAAGTATATTAACAATGAACTTCATTTGTAAAAACAAGACTACTAACTTAATGATTTTGAAACGAGACATATATGTAACGATTATCGTTGTAACGACATTTAATGTATATATATATCATATTAAGAGATATTCGTACATCATAATATCATGATAATATAATAATTTAAAATCTCATTTGATATTATAAACATTGGGTTAACAACATTTAACAAGATCGTTAACCTAAAGGTTTCAAAACAACACTTACATGTAACGACTAACGATGACTTAACGACTCAGTTAAAATGTACATACATGTAGTGTTTTAATATGTATTCATACACTTTTTAAAGACTTCAAGACACTTATCAAAATACTTCTACTTAACAAAAATTCTTACAATTACATCCTCGTTCAGTTTCATCAACAATTCTATTCGTATGCACCAGTATTCGTACTCGTACAATACACAGCTTTTAGATGTATGTACTATTGGTATATACACTCCAATGATCAGCTCTTAGCAGCCCATGTGAGTCACCTAACACATGTGGGAACCATCATTTGGCAACTAGCATGAAATATCTCATAAAATTACAAAAAATTGAGTAATCATTCATGACTTATTTACATGAAAACAAAATTACATATCCTTTATATCTAATCCATACACCAACGACCAAAAACACCTACAAACACTTTCATTCTTCAATTTTCTTCATCTAATTGATCTCTCTCAAGTTCTATCTTCAAGTTCTAAGTGTTCTTCATAAATTCTACAAGTTCTAGTTTCATAAAATCAAGAATACTTCCAAGTTTGCTAGCTTACTTCCAATCTTGTAGAGTGATTGATAATGCTAAAAACGAACATATATTTCATAGAATTATTCCTCAAGAAAGACAAGCTTTTAGTTGCAATTGTTCTATTTAAAAGTGATATTCGTTTAAATAATAAAAGGTGAAGACAAAAGACAAATTCGACGAATTGAAGACGCAAACGACCAAAAAGCTCAAAAGTACAAAAGACAATCAAAGAGGTTCCAATTATTGATAAGAAACGTCTCGAAATTACAAGAGTACAAGATTCAAAATGCAAAGTACAAGATATTAAATTGTACGCAAGGACGTTCGAAAATCCGGAACCGGGACCAGAATCAACTCTCAACGATCGACGCAACGGACTAAAAATTACAAGTTAATTATATATATAAATATAATATAATATATAATTAATTATATTAATTATATATATATTATATTTATAAAATAAATCGTCGACAAACAAAGAGCCAAACTTGTGTGAGCTGTGAAAGCAAACTCCGCGACTCGCGGAGTTTGAAGGCCAAAAGGGCCGCGAGTCGCGGAGCCCCAAACTCTGAAAATCCCTATAAAAGCAAACGAATTCTGATCGCAAAAATCATCTTTTTTTCCTTCTTCTCTCAATATATACGTAATATATATTTATAATTTATATTTTAATTTTAATTTTAATTTTAAATCCTAATAATAAGGTATGTTAGCGAATATTGTAAGGGTGTAAGTCGAAATTCTGTCCGTGTAACGCTACGCTATTTTTAATCATTGTAAGTTATGTTCAACCTTTTTAATTTAATGTCTCGTAGCTAAGTTATTATTATGCTTATTTAATCCGAAGTAATCATGATGTTGGGCTAATTACTAAAATTGGGTAATTGAGCTTTATACCATAATTGGGGCTTGGATAAAAGAACGACACTTGTGGAAATTAGACTATGAGCTATTAATGGGTTTTATATTAACTAAACAATACCTTGTTAATTTAATATACAAACTTATAATTCGACGTATTTATATTTAACCACATACGCTTGACTGGGTACGGTGGGCGGGAGATCTATAAATACCAATAATTATTCATTTTACCGGATACAGAACTGGATTAATAGTTAATAGACTTGTTGAAACAGGGGTGAATTACATTCAAGGGTAATTGGTGTAATTGTTAACAAAGTAGTAAAACCTTGGTTTACACGCAGTCGATAACCTGGTGTATTCATTAAACAAAGTATTAAAACCTTGTTACAATTCGAATCCCCAATTAGTTGGAATATTTGACTTCGGGAATAAGAATAATTTGACGAAGGCTTTCGCTCTTTATATTTATGACTGATGGACTATTATGGACAAAATCCGTATGGACATATTAAATAATCCAGGACAAAGGACAATTAACCCATGGGCATAAAACTAAAATCAACACGTCAAACATCATGATTACGGAAGTTTAAATAAGCATAATTCTTTTATTTCATATTTAATTTCCTTTATTTTATATTTAATTGCACTTCTAATTATCGCATTTTTATTGTTATTGTATTTAATTGCACTTTTAATTATCGTACTTTTTAATTATCGCAAGTTTATTTTATCGCACTTTTATTATTCACAATTTCATTATCGTTATTTACTTTACGCTTTAAATTAAGTCTTGCATTTATTTATTATTTTACATTTGGTTTTAACTGCGACTAAAGTTTTAAAATCGACAAACCGGTCATTAAACGGTAAAAACCCCCCTTTTATAATAATAATATTACTTATATATATATTTGTATTTTTATAAAAGTAAACTAATATAGCGTTAAACTTTGTTTAAAAAGATTCCCTGTGGAACGAACCGGACTTACTAAAAACTACACTACTGTACGATTAGGTATACTGCCTATAAGTGTTGTAGCAAGGTTTAAGTATATCCATTCTCTAAATAAATAAATATCTTGTGTAAAATTGTATCGTATTTAATAGTATTTCCTGTAAAAATATAAGCTATTTTATATACTACTCTGCTAAAACATCAGTGATCATCCAACCTCAAGAAATCTTTCTTATTTACAGTAAGATATCTTTCTAATATAAGGTAATACTCATATTCAAACTTTGATTCAATTTCTATAACTATAACAATCTTATTTCGAGTGGAAATCTTACTTGAACTTGTTTTCGTGTCATGATTCTACTTCAAGAACTTTCAAGTCATCCAAGATCCTTTGAAGCTAGATCCATTTGTCTCTTTTCCAGTAGGTTTATCCACAAAACTTGAGGTAGTAATGATGTTCATAACATCATTCGATTCATACATATAAAGCTATCTTATTCGAAGGTTTAAACTTGAAATCACTAGAACATAGTTTAGTTAATTCTAAACTTGTTCGCAAACAAAAGTTAATCCTTCTAACTTGACTTTTAAAATCAACTAAATACATGTACTATATATATATGATATGCTAACTTAATGATTTAAAACCTGGAAACACGAAAAACACCGTAAAACTGGACATACGCCGTCGTAGTAACACCGCGGGCTGTTTTGGGTTTGATAATTAAAAACTATGATAAACTTTGATTTAAAAGTTGTTCTTCTGGGAAAATGATTTTTCTTATGAACATGAAACTATATCCAAAAATCATGGTTAAACTCAAAGTGGAAGTATGTTTTTTAAAATGGTCATCAAGACGTCGTTCTTTCGACTGAAATGACTACCTCTTACAAAAACGACTTGTAACTTATATTTCCGACTATAAACCTATATTTTTTCTGTTTAGATTCATAAAATAGATTTCAATATGAAACCATAGCAATTTGATTCACTCAAAACGGATTTAAAATGAATAAGTTATGGGTAAAACAAGATTGGATATTTTTTATTTTTGTAGCTACGGGAAATATTAACAATTCTATACAAATCATATCCTAGCTAACTTATATTGTATTACACATGTATTCTAATATATTATGTAATCTTGGGATACCATAGACATGTATGCAAATGTTTTGACATATCATATCGACCCATGTATATATATTATTTGGAACAACCATAGACACTCTATATGCAGTAATGTTGGAGTTAGCTATACAGGGTTGAGGTTGATTCCAAAAATATATATACTTTGAGTTGTGATCTAGCCTGAGACGTGTATACACTGGGTTGTGGATTGATTCAAGATAATATATATCGATTTATTTCTGTACATCTAACTGTGGACAACTAGTTGTAGGTTACTAACGAGGACAGCTGACTTAATAAACTTAAAACATCAAAATGTATTAAAAGTGTTGTAAATATATTTTGAACATACTTTGATATATATGTACATATTTGTTATAGGTTCGTGAATCAATCAGTGGCCAAGTCTTACTTCCCGACGAAGTAAAAATCCGTGAAAGTGAGTTATAGTCCCACTTTTAAAATCTAATATTTTTGGGATGAGAATACATGCAGGTTTTATAAATGATTTACAAAATAGACACAAGTACGTGAAACTACATTCTATGGTTGAATTATCGAAATCGAATATGCCCCTTTTTATTAAGTCTGGTAATCTAAGAATTAGGGAACAGACACCCTAATTGACGCGAATCCTAAAGATAGATCTATTGGGCCTAACAAACCCCATCCAAAGTACCGGATGCTTTAGTACTTCGAAACTTATATCATATCCGAAGGGTGTCCCGGAATGATGGGGATATTCTTATATATGCATCTTGTTAATGTCGGTTACCAGGTGTTCACCATATGAATGATTTTTATCTCTATGTATGGGATGTATATTGAAATATGAAATCTTGTGGTCTATTGTTACAATTTGATATATATAGGTTAAACCTATAAGTCACCAACATTTTTGTTGACGTTTTAAGCATGTTTATTCTCAGGTGATTATTAAGAGCTTCCGCTGTCGCATACTTAAATAAGGACAAGATTTGGAGTCCATGCTTGTATGATATTGTGTAAAAACTGCATTCAAGAAACTTATTTCGTTGTAACATATTTGTATTGTAAACCATTATGTAATAGTCGTGTGTAAACAGGATATTTTAGATTATCATTATTTGATAATCTACGTAAAGCTTTTTAAACCTTTATTGATGGAATAAAGGTTATGATTTGTTTTAAAATGAATGCAGTCTTTGAAAAACGTCTCATATAGAGGTCAAAACCTCGCAACGAAATCAATTAATATGGAACGTTTTTAATCAATAAGAACGGGACATTTCAGTTGGTATCCGAACGTTGGTCTTAGAGAACCAGAATTTTCCATTAGTGTGTCTTATCGAGTTTGTTAGGATGCATTGGTGAGTCTGGACTTCGACCGTGTTTACTTGAAAAATGATTGCTTAACAAATTTTGTTGGAAACTATATATTTTTAACATGTGAATATTATGTGATATATTAATCTCTTAACGTGTTTGATATTATGTGATAGATGTCTACCTCTAGAACAAGTCCCATTGACTCACCTAATAATAATGAAGAGTCAAATGTAAATTGGAATGATTCGTGGACTGATTCACAAGTTCCCGAAGAGGAACCGGAAGAAGAGTCTGAACCGGAAGAAGAGTCGGAACCAGAAGAAGAATCGGAACCGGAAGAAGAAATAGAACCAGTGGGGGAAATAATAAAACGGTTAAGTAGAAGAAAATCCTCAACCAACCGACCAAAGTTAATTATGGTCAATGGTGTTTCCGCCAAGGAAGCAAAGTATTGGGAGGATTACCAATTCTCCGATGAATCGGATCCCGACAAGGATTCCGATGATGTTATAGAAATTACCCCAACACAATTTAATAAGGCAAAAGAGAACAATAAGGGAAAGGGCATAAAAATAGAGAAATTTGATTCCAAACCCGATGAACTTTATATGTATCGTCAACACCCGTATTTCTTAAGTTGTGACAATAACCCGGGAAACTCTAAACCACCAGGTTTTTCTAAACTAATGTGGAAAATGACTGCTCGTATTAGGGGAACATCATATATCCCTAGAAACTTGGCAAAACGAACCAAAACCGAAGAAGAAGAAACGAGCGAGTCGGAATAAGATAGTTGTATTCGTGTGGTGTAATATATGTAATATAGTGTGCTTATGCTTTATGATATATGTAAAAATTGCTTGTATTAATAAGTATTTTTTTATGAATCTAACTCTTGTCTATTTTACAGTATAAAAACACAAAATGGATAGACAACTCAATATTTTAAGAGATCTACCCGGAGACATGATTGATGAAATCTTGTCTAGAGTCGGTCAGAATTCCTCGGCACAAATATTTAAGGCGAGATCAGTTTGTAAGACATTCGAAGAACATTCCAAGAATGCCTTGGTATATAAAAGGCTTTCGTTCAAAAGATAGGGGATATCACATTGGGAAATCCATAGGTTACGATGTGTTTACTTTGACGCATATATTGCGGGGAACCCAAATGCTATTTTACGCAACGGGTTAAGAAATTATTTTGACTCAATATATCCGAATATAGGACTTCGTGATTTAGAAAAAGCGGCTAACATGCAACATAAAGAAGCATGTTATGCTTACGGGTTAGTAATGTTCGCTTCTCACCAAAGTGAGAAAAAGAACATCGGGCTACAACTATTAAACAAAACATTCCCACAAGTGACGGAGTCGGTAATTGGGGTAAGAAATGAGGTTTTTAGGTTATTACGAGACTGTTGGTCATTACGTAACCTTCATTCTTTTGACGACGTTACAACACATTGTCTTACTATCAGTCACAACGGTTATGTTCCACAAAACCAAGGATGGGAAGTGGTATTAGTAAAACCAGAATGTATGACTTGTTTCTGGACGTATGAATTACGTGTCTTTATTGCCTTTGCTGAACGCCTTATTTATTAACTAGAATTATCTTCGCAACTACTTTGTATCAAAGTTTTATGTGCTATATTTCATGCTATATGTAAAATAGCGGTATTGTAAGTTTGCAAGTTATTGTATAAAGGTTTGAATATGATAATTTTTTTTTGGTTGTGATTAGTTTTTCATATAGAATTGTAGTAGTTGAAATGGTATGTTAGCTACTAAATATGAACTTAACGGGTAGGTACTACCCGAATTAAAGAGTATAAAACACTAATATGAAGAAAGAGCTTTTATAAATAAGTTCATATTACGCTACGAAATACTATTGACTACTCTTGATATTCTATATGATTAACTCATTTCATTTGACTATTTTGAAGGAAATGGCACCGACTACTCGACACACCTTGAATATGAGCGAAGAGGAATTTCGTGCCTTTCTTGCTTCAAACATAGCCGCAGTACAGGCCGCGTTACATACCAACAATAACTCTGAATCTAGCAATACAGCCAACGGCGCAAGAAATCGTGTAGGATGCTCCTACAAAGAATTCACTACCTGCAAACCTTCAGAATTTGATGGGACCGAAGGACCAATCGGATTGAAACGGTGGACCGAGAAAGTTGAATCGGTCTTTGCCATAAGTAAGTGTGCTGAAGGAGACAAAGTGAAGTACGCTACGCATACCTTCACAGGTATTGCTTTAACATGGTGGAATATCTATCTAGAGCAAGTGGGACAAGATGCTGCTTACGCGCTACCGTGGTCAGCATTCAAGCACTTGATGAACGAGAAGTACCGTCCTAGAACCAAGGTCAATAAGCTCAAGTCAGAACTTAGAGGGTTACGAACACAGGGATTCGATATTACTTCGTACGAAAGACGATTCACAGAATTGTGCCTATTGTGTTCGAGAGCATTCGAAGATGAGGAAGAGAAGATCGACGCGTTTGTGAAAGGGTTACTGGAGAGAATCCAAGAAGATATAAGTTCACACGAGCATGCCTCCATACAAAAGGCATGTAGAATGGCTCACAAACTAGTGAACCAGATTGAGGGAAGAATTAAAGAACAGGCGGCAGAAGAGGCTAACGTGAAGCTAGTCAAAAGAAAGTGGGAGGAAAACGGTGATAAGAGTCACCAAAACAACAACAACTATCCCAACAATCGCAACATCAATCGCAACTACAACAAACGGCAAAACAACAACAACAACAACAACAACTACAACAATCATTCCAACAACAATAACAACTGCAACAACAACAACAACAATCAGAAGCAGCTATGCCAAAGGTGTGAAAAGTATCACTCGGGGTTCTGCACCAAATTTTGCAACAAGTGTAAAACAAAATGGTCATAGCGCGGCGAAGTGTGAGGTCTACGGACCAGGGGTTAACAGAACGAAAGGAACAAATAGTGTCAGAACGAGTAATGGCGGAGCAAGTAGTGTCGGAGCAAGTTATGCCAATGTAGTTTGTTATAAATGTGGAAAACCGGGCCACATTATTAGAAATTGCCCGAACCAGGAGAATACGAATGGACAAGGCCACGGAAGAGTTTTCAATATTAATGCGATAGAGGCACAGGAAGACCCGGAGCTTGTTACGGGTACGTTTCTTATTGACAATAAATCTGCTTACGTTTTATTTGATTCGGGTGCGGATATAAGCTATATGAGTAGAGATTTTTGTGCTAAATTAAGTTGTCCATTGACGCATTTGGATAGTAAATTTTTACTCGAATTAGCAAATGGTAAATTAATTTCAGCAGATAATATATGTCGGAATCGAGAAATTAAACTGGTTAGTGAAATATTTAAGATTGACTTGATACCAGTAGAGTTAGGGAGTTTTGATGTGATAATCGGTATGGACTGGTTGAAAGAAGTGAAAGCAGAGATCGTTTGTTACAAAAATGCAATTCGCATTATACGAGAAAAAGGAAAACCCTTAATGGTGTACGGAGAAAAGGGCAACACGAAGCTACATCTTATTAGTAATTTGAAGGCACAAAAACTAATAAGAAAAGGTTGCTATGCTGTTCTAGCACACGTCGAGAAAGTACAAACTGAAGAAAAGAGCATCAATGATGTTCCCGTAGCAAAAGAATTTCCCGATGTATTTCCGAAAGAATTACCGGGATTACCCCCACATCGATCCGTTGAATTTCAAATAGATCTTGTACCAGGAGCTGCACCAATAGCTCGTGCTCCTTACAGACTCGCACCCAGCGAGATGAAAGAACTGCAAAGCCAATTACAAGAATTTTTAGAGCGTGGTTTCATTCGACCAAGCACATCACCGTGGGGAGCTCCTGTTTTGTTTGTTAAGAAGAAAGATGGTACATTCAGGTTGTGTATCGACTACCGAGAGTTGAACAAACTTACCATCAAGAACCGCTACCCACTACCGAGAATTGACGACTTATTTGATCAACTACAAGGCTCGTCTGTTTATTCAAAGATTGACTTACGTTCCGGGTATCATCAAATGCGGGTGAAAGAAGATGATATTCCAAAGACTGCTTTCAGAACACGTTACGGTCATTACGAGTTTATGGTCATGCCGTTTGGTTTAACTAATGCACCAGCTGTGTTCATGGACCTTATGAACCGAGTGTGTGGACCATACCTTGACAAGTTTGTCATTGTTTTCATTGATGACATACTTATTTACTCAAAGAATGACCAAGAACACGGTGAACATTTGAGAAAGGTGTTAGAAGTATTGAGGAAGGAAGAATTGTACGCTAAGTTTTCAAAGTGTGCATTTTGGTTGGAAGAAGTTCAATTCCTCGGTCACATAGTGAACAAAGAAGGTATTAAGGTGGATCCGGCAAAGATAGAAACTGTTGAAAAGTGGGAAACCCCGAAAACTCCGAAACACATACGCTAGTTTTTAGGACTAGCTGGTTACTACAGAAGGTTCATCCAAGACTTTTCCAGAATAGCAAAACTCTTGACTGCATTAACGTATAAAGGGAAGAAATTTGAATGGAAGGATGAACAAGAGAAAGCGTTTCAGTTATTGAAGAAAAAGCTAACTACGACACCTATATTGTCATTGCCTGAAGGGAATGATGATTTTGTGATTTATTGTGATGCATCAAAGCAAGGTCTCGGTTGTGTATTAATGCAACGAACGAAGGTGATTGCTTATGCGTCTAGACAATTGAAGATTCAAGAACAAAATTATACGACGCATGATTTGAAATTAGGCGCGGTTGTTTTTGCATTAAAGACTTGGAGGCACTACTTATATGGGGTCAAAAGTATTATATATACCGATCACAAAAGTCTTCAACACATATTTAATCAGAAACAACTGAATATGAGGCAGCGTAGGTGGATTGAATTGTTGAATGATTACGACTTTGAGATTCGTTACCACCCGGGAAAGACAAATGTGGTAGCCAACGCCTTGAGCAGGAAGGACAGAGAACCCATTCGAGTAAAATCTATGAATATAATGATTCACAATAACCTTACTACTCAAATAAAGGAGGCGCAACAAGGAGTTTTAAAAGAGAGAAATTTAAAGGATGAAATACCCAAAGGATCGGAGAAGCATCTTAATATTCGGGAAGACGGAACCCGGTATAGGGCTGAAAGGATTTGGGTACCAAAATTTGGAGATATGAGAGAAATGGTACTTAGAGAAACTCATAAAACCAGATACTCAATACATCCTGGAACGGGGAAGATGTACAAGGATCTCAAGAAACATTTTTGGTGGCCGGGTATGAAAGCCGATGTTGCTAAATACGTAGGAGAATATTTGAGGTGTTCTAAGGTCAAAGCTGAGCATCAGAAACCATCAGGTCTACTTCAACAACCCGAAATCCCGGAATAGAAATGGGTAAACATTACCATGGATTTCATCACTAAATTGCCAAGGACTGCAAGTGGTTTTGATACTATTTGGGTAATAGTTGATCGTCTCACCAAATCAGCACACTTCCTGCCAACAAGAGAAGATGACAAGATGGAGAAGTTAGCACGACTGTATTTGAAGGAAGTCATCTCCAGACATGGAATACCAATCTCTATTATCTCTGATAGGGATGGCAGATTTATTTCAAGATTCTGGCAGACATTACAGCAAGCATTAGGAACTCGTCTAGACATGAGTACTGCCTATCATCCATAAACTGATGGGCAGAGCGAAAGGACGATACAAACGCTTGAAGACATGCTACGAGCATGTGTTATTAATTTCGGAAACAGTTGGGATCGACATCTACCGTTAGCAGAATTTTCCTACAACAACAGCTACCATTCAAGCATTGAGATGGAGCCGTTTGAAGCACTTTATGGTAGAAAGTGCAGGTCTCCGATTTGTTGGAGTGAAGTGGGGGATAGACAGATTAAGGGTCCGGAGATAATACAAGAAACTACCGAGAAGATCATCCAAATTCAACAACGGTTGAAAACCGCCCAAAGTCGACAAAAGAGCTACGCTGACATTAAAAGAAAAGATATAGAATTTGAAATTGGAGAGATGGTCATGCTTAAAGTTTCACCTTGGAAAGGCGTTGTTCGATTTGGTAAACGAGGGAAATTAAATCCAAGGTATATCGGACCATTCAAGATTATTGATCGTGTCGGACCAGTAGCTTACCGACTTGAGTTACCTCAACAACTCGCGGCTGTACATAACACTTTCCACGTCTCGAATTTGAAGAAATGTTTTGCTAAAGAAGATCTCACTATTCCGTTAGATGAAATCCAAATCAACGAAAAACTTCAATTCATCGAAGAACCCGTCGAAATAATGGATCGTGAGGTTAAAAGACTTAAGCAAAACAAGATACCAATTGTTAAGGTTCGATGGAATGTTCGTAGAGGACCCGAGTTCACATGGGAACGAGAAGATCAGATGAAGAAGAAATACCCGAATTTATTTCCAAAAGATACGTCAACACCTCCAACTGCTTAAAATTTCGGGACGAAATTTATTTAACGGGTAGGTACTGTAGTGACCCAAACTTTTCCATGTTTATATATATATTAAATGAAATTGTTATTTACATGATTAAGTGTTTCCAACATGTTAAGCAATCAAACTTGTTAAGACTTGTAAAAACTATATGATGACATATATATGGTTATATATATAGTTAAAATGATATTATGATAAGTAAACATATCATTAAGTATATTAACAATGAACTTCATTTGTAAAAACAAGACTACTAACTTAATGATTTTGAAACGAGACATATATGTAACGATTATCGTTGTAACGACATTTAATGTATATATATCATATTAAGAGATATTCGTACATCATAATATCATGATAATATAATAATTTAAAATCTCATTTGATATTATAAACATTGGGTTAACAACATTTAACAAGATCGTAAACCTAAAGGTTTCAAAACAACACTTACATGTAACGACTAACGATGACTTAACGACTCAGTTAAAATGTATACACATGTAGTGTTTTAATATGTATTCATAAACTTTTGAAAGACTTCAAGACACTTATCAAAATACTTCTACTTAACAAAAATGCTTACAATTACATCCTCGTTCAGTTTCATCAACAATTCTACTCGTATGCACCCGTATTCGTACTCGTACAATACACAGCTTTTAGATGTATGTACTATTAGTATATACACTCCAATGATCAGCTCTTAGCAGCCCATGTGAGTCACCTAACACATGTGGGAACCATCATTTGGAAACTAGCATGAAATATCTCATAAAATTACAAAAAATTGAGTAATCATTCATGACTTATTTACATGAAAACAAAATTACATATCCTTTATATCTAATCCATACACCAACGACCAAAAATACCTAAAAACACTTTCATTCTTCAATTTTCTTCATCTAATTGATCTATCTCAAGTTCTATCTTCAAGTTCTAAGTGTTCTTCATAAATTCTACAAGTTCTAGTTTCATAAAATCAAGAATACTTCCAAGTTTGCTAGCTTACTTCCAATCTTGTAGAGTGATCATCCAACCTCAAGAAATCTTTCTTATTTACAGTAAGATATCTTTCTAATATAAGGTAATACTCATATTCAAACTTTGATTCAATTTCTATAACTATAACAATCTTATTTCGAGTGAAAATCTTACTTGAACTTGTTTTCGTGTCATGATTCTACTTCAAGAACTTTCAAGCCATCCAAGATCCTTTGAAGCTAGATCCATTTGTCTCTTTTCCAGTAAGTTTATCCACAAAACTTGAGGTAGTAATGATGTTCATAACATCATTCGATTCATACATATAAAGCTATCTTATTCGAAGGTTTAAACTTGAAATCACTAGAACATAGTTTAGTTAATTCTAAACTTGTTCGCAAACAAAAGTTAATCCTTCTAACTTGACTTTTAAAATCAACTAAACACATGTTCTATATATATATATATATATATATATATATATATATATGATATGCTAACTAAATGATTTAAAACCTGGAAACACGAAAAATACCGTAAAACTGGACATACGCCGTCGTAGTAACACCGCGGGCTGTTTTGGGTTTGATAATTAAAAACTATGATAAACTTTGATTTAAAAGTTGTTCTTCTGGGAAAATGATTTTTCTTATGAACATGAAACTATATCCAAAAATCATGGTTAAACTCAAAGTGGAAGTATGTTTTTTAAAAATGGTCATCAAGACGTCGTTCTTTCGACTGAAATGACTACCTCTTACAAAAATGACTTGTAACTTATATTTCCGACTATAAACCTATAATTTTTCTGTTTATATTCATAAAATAGAGTTCAATATGAAACCATAGCAATTTGATTCACTCAAAACGGATTTAAAATGAAGAAGTTATGGGTAAAACAAGATTGGATATTTTTTATTTTTGTAGCTACGGAAAATATTAACAATTCTATACAAATCATATCCTAGCTAACTTATATTGTATTATACATGTATTCTAATATATTATGTAATCTTGGGATACCATAGACACGTATGCAAATGTTTTGACATATCATATCGACCCATGTATATATATTATTTGGAACAACCATAGACACTCTATATGCAGTAATGTTGGAGTTAGCTATACATGGTTGAGGTTGATTCCAAAAATATATATACTTTGAGTTGTGATCTAGCCTGAGACGTGTATACACTGGGTCGTGGATTGATTCAAGATAATATATATCGATTTATTTCTGTACATCTAACTGTGGACAACTAGTTGTAGGTTACTAACGAGGACATCTAACTTAATAAACTTAAAACATCAAAATGAATTAAAAGTGTTGTAAATATATTTTGAACATACTTTGATATATATGTACATATTTGTTATAGGTTCGTGAATCGATCAGTGGCCAAGTCTTACTTCCCGACGAAGTAAAAATCTGTGAAAGTGAGTTATAGTCCCACTTTTAAAATCTAATATTTTTGGGATGAGAATACATGCAGGTTTTATAAATGATTTACAAAATAGACACAAGTACGTGAAACTACATTCTATGGTTGAATTATCGAAATCGAATATGCCCCTTTTTATTAAGTCTGGTAATCTAAGAATTAGGGAACAGACACCCTAATTGACGCGAATCCTAAAGATAGATCTATTGGGCCTAACAAACCCCATCCAAAGTACCGGATACTTTAGTACTTCGAAACTTATATCATATCCGAAGGGTGTCCCGGAATGATGGGGATATTCTATATATGCATCTTGTTAATGTCGGTTACCAGGTGTTCACCATATGAATGATTTTTATCTCTATGTATGGGATGTATATTGAAATATGAAATCTTGTGGTCTATTGTTACGATTTGATATATATAGGTTAAACCTATAACTCACCAACATTTTTGTTGACGTTTTAAGCATGTTTATTCTCAGGTGATTATTAAGAGCTTCCGCTGTCGCATACTTAAATAAGGACAAGATTTGGAGTCCATGCTTGTATGATATTGTGTAAAAACTGCATTCAAGAAACTTATTTCGTTGTAACATATTTGTATTGTAAACCATTATGTAATAGTCGTGTGTAAACAGGATATTTTAGATTATCATTATTTGATAATCTACGTAAAGCTTTTTAAACCTTTATTGATGGAATAAAGGTTATGGTTTGTTTTAAAATGAATGTAGTCTTTGAAAAACGTCTCATATAGAGGTCAAAACCTCGCAACGAAATTAATTAATATGGAACGTTTTTAATCAATAAGAACGGGTCATTTCATGTATGAGCCCGTGAAATAAATGGGCCCCCTAAAAGCATGGGCCCCGTTCAAATGAATGGGTTGCACCACCTTTGGGCCGGCCATGCCATTAACCTATCTATAGATTTATTAAATATATTCACTTAGACCATTTGTTATGGTAGATGGTTATGGTAGATGGTGTGGGATGATGGGTAGATGGTTGGTTATGGTAGATGGTGTGGGATGATGGGTAGATGGCGTGAGTTTTCTTTGAACTTTTTTGCTGATTAGGTAGTGTGGATTTTAAATGTGAAGTAATGGTGATTAGGTAGTGTGGATTTTAAATGTGAAGTAATGGTGGTGTGAGTTTTGGTGTAGTGCTATGTGGATTTTAAATGTGAAGTAATGGTGGTGTGAGGTTTGGTGTAGTGCTGATGTGACAGTTAATTTGATTTTTTGTTTATAAATAATATGTTTAATATTATTTTTGTTAATCAAATAAGAGGTATAAAAATTACAGTAAAATTTAACAATGGCCTTAAAGGACTCGTGTTCTGATTTAAAGAACATTAAATTAAAAGGTGACCCCAAAACTGCAATATCCTATACAGAGGCGATTCTATGTTATAACCCGTGGGGTCACGGGACACCGCTAGTTTGAAAATTTTAAAATACTCGGTAAATTGTATAGAACACCACTAAATTTAAATGTATGACCCCATATATTTTTTAAATATGTAGTTTTTCCTTTAAATTGTATAAGACACAACTAAATTATACTACTCGGATCCCATATATTTTTTGAATTTATAATTTTTTTTAAGGTAAACTATCACTAAAATATCAATCTAATATAATTGGTACTGAAAAATATTTCGGGACTCCATTGAGTTATGATCCTAGAATCGGCACTGATCCTATAGTGCAATATTGAGAGACCGCATTAGGCATCAGGTTGTTGCAAATATATCTTAAATACGAAAACATTCTTCCACTATCAACATGATCCGAACTTTGACAGATCATCAGATGTAGTAGAAACATTTAAGATCAAGTAATGAAGGTTACATATATTGTGTAAATACGAAATTCATGTTATCTGATTAATTGCTGATTCTTTTAGTTAAATTATTCATAATCCAGGTGCTTGTAACCAGACATAAAGCAACTGTCCATGAATATCTTCACAACAACTATGATTGGCTGATTCTTATGGCAGGTATGCTTAACTAAGAGGTTCGGTTGCAGTTTTCCGTTGAGTATAACGCGTTGCTGCAATCTTTAAACATCATCATTAAACGAAATGCTATTTTGGTCTATTTTCTTTCAGTTCACATCTTCATCTGCATTTGACTCGTGCACTTATGTATAGGTTGACTTGGTTTTTTTTTTTTTTTTTGGTCCAATTATAAATGCTTAAAAAATTATTTAATATCTATTTATTAATTACATAAAATAAACCAGATATTGAATGAGTTGATATGAAGTTCCTGGATTCGTAAGAATCGGAGTAGATCATACAAACAACCTGGAAGTTTCGATGTAATTTACAGTGTACATACTATTGTCTCATTTCCACTTAGATACTTAATCGAGTCGGGATATCGTGAATTTACTAGTAGCAAATAGAAGCACACTCTTTCGGGTCTTGACTCACTTCACCTTTGAAAAAGGTACTAAAACATAAGGATAGCTTTTAAAAAAACCTGTTCTGTTTTGGTGACAAAAAACAACTCATGTGTCATATTCATTTTGTATTTTTGCATTTGAATCAGATTAGTGTGTTAGTAATTAACATACTCTTTATTGAGTACTTATTCATATGGATCAAGATTCTGTTTTGGTTCTGTGGTAGTAATATAATGTAAGATACACATAATTGCATATAACAATACAAACAAGTATAGATCAATATATATAACAAAAAATATTACAACCCATGTCTAAGTGTAAATGACAAAAGAATATATATAACTCCTAAAATGATAAACCAACCTCAATAATAACATAAACTATAAACATCACTCTACTAAAATATTAGATCATATAACCTCAAAAAACTCTATGCTACCTGACTGTGACCATGGCCGTGACCATGACCGTTGCCTGTGTACGCACCGTTTCCAACGGGCCCCGTTTGTTTGTCTTCCTTCTTTCTCTTTAAAACCACGAACCAAGTAAACGATTCCAATGAACCTGCAATGGCTGCCAATGCTATGAGTACACCAATGTACGCATTTTTCCATTTCTTCTCGGGGTCCAAGATATCGAGTCCTTTGAACACATTAACGATGCCAAGGACGATCACTGTGTATCCTACACCCCCGTGGTAGATGTTCCAGTACTTCCTATATTTGTTATCGGGCTTCGGCCTCAACAGAAGTGCAAATACCTGTACACATTCACAATCACATTCATGTTTAGTTGATTCACATTCAGGGGCGGTGCTAAGAAGGGGCAGCCGGGGTCAGCCACCCTCGAGGATCCAATTTTTTTTTAGTGTAACTATATGTTAACGTTCTATGTTTAATGTATTTATATGTTAAAATTTGACGTTTTACGTCCGTTTTCTTGTTTTTAAATTTTTTTTTTTTTTTTTAGATTTTACACCCGTCGAAAAAAATTCCTGGTTATCTTGTTCACATTAGAGGTGGCAATTTTGACCAAGGAGGGTCAATTTGGGTTATGACTCATACAAATTGGTCAACCCAAACCGGCGTAACTTAAAAAAAATTGGCATGGTTTGTCCCGGTCGATGTGACCCGCCCATATTGTTACATCCAAATTTTACGTCCAGTCAATACCGAAAAGGATGGTGGTGGGGTTTAGTACCTGTAGGGTTCCAAGGGCGAAAAGGGCAATTCCAAGGTTTCGGTGAGTAGTGTATTTGATACCTACTGAGTCACTACCGAGTTTGAGTCCGGTCCCCCATCCTGCAACACCGACTCCGTAGGCTGTAATTTGGCAGGCAACATGGATGTAAAACCAGGCAGGATGAGCCACCTTGAATACTTTCAAGTATCTTGCAATCATGGCTCCCATTGGCATCAATATTCCCCAACTAACGGCGTTTAATACTCCATGAGTCTGTCAAATTAACAGAACACTGATTAATTAATTGAAATACAGAGGTGGTATAACCTACTTAAGTACTCTAGATCATTTGATTTACTTGAACTATTATTTCATTAAGGCCCCGTTTGTTTTTTTTCCTATTAAGTTCTCTTGTCTGAATATTAATAAGACGTCTGTGATAAATAAGTGACAAATAAATAACTAGTGTTTGTTTTATGTGCTGAATAACCGTCTGAATAATTGAATTTACCAAATTAACCATCTACATGAGCGGTTACTATAGCAGTTACTAAAAATTCGGGACCTATATGGAAATTCACATTTATTTGAATATTTTGTATTAAGACACGTCTTATTTAATAAGTTCAAAACAAACACTCCTTTATTACTCTCCATCTTAAGTTTCAATCTATTAAGTTCATTAAGTCAAAAACAAACATGGCGTCAAAATAGTTAACTATATTATAGTGAACAGTTCCAATTTAAGAATGGGGATGATTCTCACACACACTTTTTTTGATCCTCACACACCTATTTTAACCTTTTACTCTTCTAATAATACTCAATTGGTGTGTGCGGATCAAAAAAGTGTATGTGAGCCAAGAATATATATATTATTTTAAATAATACTCATATGCAAATTACCAATTACCAAATCTTCACTATATCAGAATGATAATTTCAACCTAACAGGCCTTAGCCTTGACATTAGCAGGATGTCACACTTCTAGAAATTTTGAAAAAGATTTCCAATCAAGACAAATGTTTAAACATGAGTCATTATTGATAAGATAAAAAAATATACTAATGTCATTATCAAGATTTATTAATCTTTAAGCCAAAGTATGACTTATTTATGGCATGTATATATCAACCACTAGTACCTTCTCAAAACCAGTATCTACACCAATAAATCCAAAACTTTTACCATAAGCAAATACCCTATATTCAAACTTGCCAGAATATTTTTTATATAAGATGAGACTAAGTACAAAAACCGGCCAACTAACTTAATCTTCTAAAAGTCATGCTCTACTTTTATAAAGAATACAATTTAAATTAAGAAGAAGTGTACAAATTTGAATTAATCAACTTGTATCTTAAAGCATCACTTGCACTATCTTATAAAGCTTCCTACCACTTTGTAAAAAAAAAAAAAAAAATCCATATTAAAATTTAATATAACATAAACTTAAACAGTATCACTCTTTTCTTCATTATTTGTTCATTAAATATTTTTTTTCAACTAAATTTTTTTAACAATTTTTTCTATTGTTTTTTTTTTTTTTTTTTTTTTTTTTTACGAGGAACCCACTATGGGCCAGAGCACATTGGCCCCCCCACCGCAGGTAAACCCCGGGTAAACGGCAAGCCAGCCCTCCACCGCTACCAGGTAAGTCATTCTCCAGTTTGGTCATTAAATGCGGGCACCCCTTAGGATTGAACCCGAGACCTCCCCTTCACTGAAAGTGCTGGTGGCCACCCAGGCTAGGCCTGGATGGTTTTTTTTAACAATTTTTTCTATTGTTTTTTTTTTTTTTTTTTTTTTTTTTTTTTTAAACTACATAAACAATAGAAAAAATTGTTAAAAAAAAACCTTTAACAGGTGAGGTTTTTCTATTGTTTGTTTTTCAATGAAATAGGTGAGGTTTTAAAGAACCTAAGCCTTTTATCAATTATATATATATATATATATATATATATATATATATATATATATATGTGTGTGTGTGTGTGTGTATATATATGTGTGTGTGTGTGAACTTGAAACCGAATACTGATGAAAGAAAAAAAAAATTTATAAATTTTTATTGATAGCGAGGATAAACAATAATAAAAAACTTTTTTTAGTGTTATTTTTTTTTTTTTTTTGGACATCCGGATGCCCCTATCTGTCTCCACTATGTACCGCCCATGAATATATGTAATTATTTATTACTCCTATTTATTTAAAAATATGGCTTACGTTTCTCCGGTGACGTACTGACCCACCAACCCCACCGCCGGCACCAACCTGACCGGTGACAAAATTCACCGTTCCAACTGCATTAGTGTTCTCCGAAGCCATATTATGAGCACCCGGTACCCCGTTTGAAACCGGACCATTTTGCCAAACTTGAGTAAAACTAGTTCTTCCACTAGGCAATACCAAAGTAGCAAAAATAACCACATCACCATTAACACTATCAGCGCTGATCACCGGCACGTTAAAACTTAACGGACTTTGTTGTAACGATGTAGTGTAACTATTTATGGACGAAGTATAAGCTTGAACCGACCCGTTTGCATTTGGTATAGCAACAAGTGCTTGTGTACCAACCATACCTGACCCACCAACGTTCAAACCCCATGCAACCCATGTTGACGTGGAAACTCCGGTGTGTCGGTATGCCACGTCGACAGTTCCGTTGTTAGCATGGTAGTTCCAATGAAGATGGGCGTTTTGTACGGGTAAAGTTACACATGATGCATATATTGCGTTATTTGTGAACGTGAAAGTATCGCAATTTTGAGCACTTGAAATGATCGAATTCGATATCAAAATACAAAAAAGTATGGTTAAGATTTTACCCATTTGGAAGATTTTTATGGGTTTTGAAGATCAAGTGATGAAGTTGATTAAAGTTGTGTGTTTTTTTTTTTCTATGAATAATAATTGTTCAAGGTTTATATAAAGGGAAAAATGTGTGTTGACTGAGTCTTTATTGGTACGAATTGGAAGATAGCAGGAAGGGGTTGATGTGGTGTGATCTATGAATAATTTATTATGTGATTTAAACATAATAAAAATCATGACTTTGAAAATCACTTTTAAACGCCTACAATAATTAACTTTATTTTTTGTTTTTAGTATATTGCTATGCTATGTATGTATTCTCTTAATTCTTATATTTGTCAATTTGTCTTACTATTTTTATTTTGTTTTTTTTTTCACTTGTTAAATTATTTAATCTGTAAAGACCAATAAATAATAAATGTTGTTTTATGTAATGGAAAAACACGGTTCATTCATATCATGTTACTAGTTTTATGAGCTCGTGCGTTGCACGACATTTATATAAATTAGTAGTCGATAATGTTAATATTGATACTTATTAAATGTATAATAAAATTACAATAAAAAATTCTTTATTACTGATAACATTTATATCGAAAACATTAGTATTAAATACTAATGCATAGATTATGAGTTCGTCTGTTGGTATCATTTTAACTTCAATTAACAAATAATCTATAAAACACCTAACATGAGCATCTAAAAAGCTATTTTAACACCGATCGTTAAGAATAATATTTATGTACGTTTCTAATTGTATATATTTTTAGTACAAACTAATTCCATTATATCACAATTTCAAACGAAGCAAAGCAGACATACATTTGAAGATTATCAAATAACCATTTAACTTCGATTGACAACATGAGCTCGTGCATATACATAATATTATATTAACGTAATTTGTTAAATTTATGCACAAACTGCAAATTAATTTTATATCATATAAAATATCATTCATAAATAATTTAATAATGTTAATAAAGAAATATCTATTTATAAATTTTATTACAATAAAAACATTGTAAATGATTTTCAATATATGACCATTTATATAAATAAATATTATAAATATTTATATTAATTCAATGTATCGTTTCAAAAAGGGGGATGATTCTCACACACACTTTTTTGATCCTCACACACCTATTTTAACTTTTTACTCTTCTAATAATACTCAATTGGTGTGTGAGGATCAAAAAAGTGTGTGTGAGAATCATCCCCCTTTCAAAAAATATTTTTTATCATTATTTAAAGCAATTTTATAATAATAATAATATAATATATAATATATGATATTAATATAATATAATAGTATATGGTAATATAATATAATATTTTAGGTAATAAAATATGTATATCAAATTAAATTAGAAAATCTAATAATTCGATTAATATATGAAAATAATTGATATAGTGACACGTGGCATGAATAAAGGATGAGTTGACACGTGTCATGAATTAACCAGAAGTTTACACGTAGAATTATCATCGCGCGCTTTATATAATGTATACACATTCGGTGCATAAAACATCATTTTTTGATTGTTATGTCACGTCACAGTGTTAAATTTTTATAGGATAATTAAAGCTATTATCTGGAAAAAAAGCTAATAAAGTAAGTGAAGATATTAGCATAGTAATATTAACATTATGCCATGTTTGTTAGGATTTAGGACCCAATAATAATAGTGATTTCCAGAAAAATCACCCTCCACAATAGACAAACGAAGACAATAACAAAGAAAATAAGAACGTAATAATTTAACGTGGTTATATGTAATCAAAGATTGATTACTTTAATTCACGGACAAAACTAGAGAAATTTTATTGATAGAATTCGTGATACATGGTATGTGTTACATTAGGGGGTTTATATAGGCATAACATAACAAGGAAACAACTTAGGGATCAAGAAAACTCGGTTTTGGAAACTTTGGCCCGTCAGACCCACTTTCGCGATCGCGAGGCACTCCTTGCCTATATTCTCGCGATCGTGAGATCTGTCCCAAGCATAACCTCCAGCCACGAATCCATCATTCCACTTCGCGTGCTCCTGTTTCTGAAGCACTCGCGATCGCGACATTCATGCCCGCGGTCGCGAGCTTCTTGTTTCTTCGATTTTTGTTCAAGCAACTTCACTTCAACAATCTCCCACTTGATGGTGACTTTAACAAAACCTAGTCTTCGTCAACCCAACATACATACCACCAAAATTCCATTTGGGACACGCACACTCATCACATATGTTGAATGAGTAAACTTTCGATACAAGGTCTTCAACACTTCTTGTTAGACTCGAACAACCATCTCTCTATCTCTCTATCTCTCTAGTAGGTCATCTTCTCTCATCAATTCATGAGAAGACCGGTTGAGGCAATGCAAAATCTTAACTTGTCCGTCGTCACCACCTTAGTAAGCATATCCGCGGGATTCTTCGAACCAAGAACTTTCTTCAAAATTAAAGTACCATATTTTATATGTTGTCGAAGAAAGTGATACCTCAACTTGATGTGTTTCGTACGACTATGAAACACCAGATTCTTTCCAAGATGAATCGCATTTTGATTATCAGAATACAAGACGCAATAGTCTTATCTTTTCCCCAACTCACACAAGAAGTCTTTCAACCATACAAGCTCTTTAGTAGCTTCCGCAATAGCCATGTATTCGGCTTCCGTTGTTGATAAAGCAACACTTCTTTGTAGTCGAGACATTCAAATAATCGCCGTCTTCCCTAATGTGAAAACATAACCCGTAGTGCTTTTCCCTGAATCATCACATCCACCCAAATTAGCATCCGCATAACCTCTAAGTATGACATTATTGTTAGTGAAACACAATCCCATATTAGAAGTATCTTTCAAGTAACAAAGCAACCATTTGACCGCTTTACAATGCTCTTTCCCCGGTTTAGACATATCGCAGCTTACTACTCCCACTGAATGAGCAATATCCGGTCTCGTACAAACCATGACATATATAACACTACCCACGGTCGATGCATACGGAACCTTCTCCATATTCGCCTTGTCTTCTTCCATTTTAGGTGGTTGATTATTCGATAACCTTAACGAGCTACCCAAAGGCATAGAACGAGCCTTTAAATTCTCCATGTTAAATCTCTCTACTACTTTCTCAATGTTTTTAGTTTGAGACAAATATAGAGTACCTTTCACATGGTCACGCACAATACTCACCCCCAGTATTTGCCTAGTACCACTAAGGTATTTCATCTCGAAATCATGAGAAAGTAATCTTTTCAACTTGTTGATTTCAGGCATGTTAGAACCCGCAAGTAACATATCATATCATCAACATAAAATAACAAGATGATATAAGAAGACTTGAATTTCTTCAACTCACAACAATGATCTGCTTCACATCTTAAGAAATCAATTTTCTTCATAAACTCATCAAACTTCAAGTACCATTGCCGAGGTGCTTGCTTCAATCTATACAAACTTTTCTTTAGCTTACAAACCCACTTCTCTTTACCATTTACCTCAAAGCCCTCGGGTTTCTTCATATAGATCTCTTCATGAAGATCTTTGTGTAAGAATGTGGTCTTCACATCTAATTATTCTAGATGTAAGTCTTCGGATGCAACTATAGAAAGTATCAACAAAATAGTAGTCATTTTAACTACCGATGAAAATATCTTGTTGTAATCAACTCCTTCCTTTTGTTGAAAGCCTTTGACCACCAACCGAGCCTTGTACCTTTTCTTGCCATCCAATTCATTCTTGATCCGTTACACCCATTTGTTTTGCAATTCCCTTTTATCATGAAGTAATTTCACTAGTGACCAAGTTTTATTCTTCTCAAGTAACCCCATCTCTTATTTCATGGCAATCTTCCATTGTATGGATTCTTTAGATTGTATTGCCTCAAAGTAACTCTCGGGTTCACCATTCTCGGTATAGATCAAGTAGTTTGTTGATGAAGAATACCTAGGATTAGGCTTGGGCACTCTAGTAGAACGTCTTAGTGTAGGAGCAACAGGTATGGTTGGGCCGGTTTCATTATCATCATTCTCATCACTAGAACTCTCACTATGTTCGGAACTATCACTGCTTTCCGAACTATCTTCATCATTAGCACTTTGTGACGCCTCACCATTATTTGGCAATTCACCGAACTCCCACTAGAATCTGCTAGATCATCAATAGAAACGTCATCAAAAGTAACATAATCCGGTTAGGACTCCCCGTTTTCGGTTTGCCATAAACCGAATCCTCATCAAAGATAACAGCACGAGAACGAATCACTTTTCTAGCCTCGTTATCCCAACATTGATAACCCATCTCATCCGAACCGTAACCAATGAAAGTACACCTCTTTGACTTAGCCTCAAGCTTTTCTCTATCCGCATCCTTGGCGTCACATATGCATTACACCCAAAGATTAACGACTATAACTCACCTTTTTACCTTGCCATTCTTCCTCGTGAATTCGAAAACTCAATGGTGTTGAGGGTCCCCTATTAATCAAATAAGCTGCCGTATTAACCGCATCCGCCCAAAACGTCTTAGGCAAACTGGCATGTAGTCTCATACTCTTAGCCCTTTCATTCAACGTACGATTCATACGTTCGGCGACCCCATTGTGTTGCGGTGTCTTCGGTACCGTCTTTAACATCTTAATACCGAGCTTTGCACAATGGTCTTTAAACTCAAGACTACCATATTCCCCTTCATTATCCGACTTAAATACTTCACCTTTAAGTTACTTTCATTCTCTACCATAGCTTTCCACTTCACAAAAGTATCAAATACATCGGATTTAGCTTTAAGAAAATAAAATCATACCTTTCGAGTGGAGTCGTCAATGAAAGTGATATAATAGCGAGAACCTCCGTGTGATTTTTACATTCGTTGACCAAACACATCCGTATTAACTAGCTCCAATTTCTCCAACTTTGGCGCATTCCCCAATTTCCCGAAAGTCACCTTCTTTTGCTTCCCATATGTACATGGTTCGCAAAACCCAAGCTCCACTTTCTTCAAATTCGGAATTCTCCCACTCGAAAAAAGCATCTTCATACCTTTTTACTCATATGCCCGAGCCTTCGGTGCCATAGAGTGGAATTGCTTCCAATATCAACTATAGCAACCACTGTGTCTTCACCAAACACCTCAACCATATAAAGAGTTCCCCCATTATGTCCACGAGCCACAACCCTACTACCCTTAACCACCTTCAATTGTCGATTTTCAAAAGTAACCGCATTATCTTCCTCATCTAATTTACCTACCGAGATAAGCTTCCTTTTCAACTTAGAAATAAACCTCACGTCTTTCAAAGTCCAATTGAAACCAAGAGTAGTTTTCAATACAACATCTCTTATACCTTCAATTTCAAGCTTTTTATTATTCGCCAATCTAACCTTATCTTGATACGATCGAAAAATCTTCATCAAACTCCTAGTGGGTGAGGCATGAAACAAAACTCCCGAATCCAAGATCCAAGACTCCACCGAATCTTCAACACTACATAAAAGTGCATCATCCGTATCTTCCGTGGTAAAGTTAACACCTTTCGTCGGAGAATTCTTGCAATTCCTTTGAAAGTGCCCCTTTTGATTGCAACCCCAACAAATATCTTCACTTCGGTCTTTTGATGGATACCTCTTCTTAGACTTCTTCTTACCATTCTTCTCTCCACGATCAATCTTCCTACTACGATTGTCGGCACTTGCCTAGGATTCGGATGATGATTCCCCCGAGTTTCTCCTACGAGTGTCTTCATCGAGAATCAAATCCCTATTACTTTCGAACGCTAGCTTGATAGTTCCCGTAGAGATACTAACCGCGGTAACCGTACACGACCAACTTTCTGGTAACGATGAAAGCAAGATTAGTGCTTTTAGTTCATCATCAAACTTGAGATCTACCGATTCAAGCCTTGATATAATATTATTGAATTCGTTGATGTGATCCGTTGCACTCGAACCTTCCATCATCTTCGTATTAAACAATTGTCGCATAAGAAAAACCTTATTCACCGCCGTAGGGTTTTCATACAAGTTAGAGAGAGACTTCAAACATGCAAAATTCGTCTTCTCATTCACAATGTTATACGCAACGTTCTTAGAAAGAGAAAGATGAATCGCACCCAAAGCTTGGTGATCCAAAAGAGACCAATCGGCATCATCCATGCCTTCGGGTTTGATCTCCAACAAGGGTTGATGTAGCTTCTTTTGATACAAGTAATCTTCAATGTGCATCTTCCAAAAGCCGAAGTCTTTTCCACAAATCTATCGATTCTAAATTTCCCGTCTTCCGCCATATTCCCAAACTCAAAACTTTGTGCTCTAGATACCAATTATTAGGATTTAGGACCCAACAATAAGAGTGATTTCCATAAAAATCACCCTCCCACAATAGACAAACGAAGATAATAAACAAGAAAATAAGAACACGATAATTTAACGTGGTTATATGTAATCAAAGGTTGATTACTTTAATCAACGGACCAAACTAGAGAGATTTTATTGATAGAATACGTGATACATGGTATGGATTACATTAGGAGGTTTATATAGGCATAACATAACAAGGAAATAACTTAGGAATCAAGAAAACTGTTGAGTCCCCAAAATAATTAAGGATTCAATTATGACAAAACTGTAATTTATTTGCACTAAAATGTTATGTGCAGCCATCACAAGTTTGTTTATGTATAGACAGCAGATATTGTTGTGTCGAGTGTTTAGTTTGCTGCCTAGTCTACTAGCACAAGGTAGACAGTATTCTTCAATTAAGCACAAGATGTGTACTCAGCAATTTAAGAATATCAAGTGACTCAATAATGAAGAACCAGTATAGCTGGAATGCAGCTTACTACACAAGACAACTATGCTTCATTACAAACATAGTGGTTTCCTGAGTGGTCTACATCAATCGTACTATTCAATAGAAGTCAAAGACAAAGTTGAACAGAAAAGGACACGCGTCAGCGGCTGACAAGTGACCTTACAAGACCACGTGGCAATGCAGAAGTTTAACGCATGTGCAGACATGTGTTATACTTTGTCAATGCCTAGGGAAAACAACATTCTATATGTTTAAACAAATAGTGGTACCAAACCGAATTGGGGTGTTCCTATAAATAGCTACCAAAGAGCAAGGAGGAGAGCACGCTCCCTGATGCAGTTGTCCCCACAAGTACAGACATCCTATGTACCAGTGGACAATAGAACAATTACACGGATAATAGGACTAGTATAAATTGATGTATCCACTATTGTAACAACTAGTGGTGTGGGTTTGTTTATTTAGAGTCCAAAACGTGTAATAGCTTAGAACACACTCTGTAGCTATACTTAGGTAAATCTGTATCAACCAACTATCATTCCGCCAAGGATAGTTGTAATTCTTTGTGATTTAATCAATAAAGAATAACCGTTGAAAATTTACCTTTAACTCTATTTAATTTACTTGCTTGAATACTAAATTGTGTTTAACTGTTAAGTTAATTAAAAAGAATTGTATTCACCCCCCTCTACAATACTCATGTTGTTTATCAAGGGACCAACAACTGGTATCAGGGCTTCAGTCTTGATAATTTAATATCTTGGATCTGAATTCTCTCATGGCTACATACTCAAATACAGCTTACCTTGAAAATGGCTCATCCAATAGACCACCCAAATTTGATGAAGATGAGTATGAAACTTGGAAGGCAAGGTTCATGCTTCACCTGGAGTCTATTGACCCACTCATGTCTAGTATTGCCACAGATGGTCCATTTGTCCCAACTGAGACTATTGATAGCATTCTAGCTACTGCTGACACTCCTGTCATTCCTGGCTGAGAGGTTGTTCTCACTTCAGCCAAATGGGATGCTGAGGATAAATGTCGTGTTGGACTTGACCCTAAGATCAGAACTCTGTTAGCTATAACTTTACCTAACCACCTGTTCAAACTGATTAAGGGAAAACTGAATGCTAAGCTTATGTTAGACTATCTAGATGTTACTTATGAAGGCATGGATGAGGTTAGGCAGAACAAGATTATTTCTTTGAAAAGAGAGTATGATATGTTCTTTGCCTATAAGAATGAGACCCTTAAGCAAACCTTCATTAGGTTTAACTCCTTAGTTACTGACCTGCTTACTTTGAAAATCACATATACTGATTTTGAACAAGTAAACAAATTCATTGACTCATTGTCTGCTAAATGAAAACCAGTGACTGACCCTCTAAAAACTACCCAGACCTTAAAGAACTTTAACATGTCTTCTCTCTATGGTACACTTTGGAACCATGAGAAGGCAGAAGTTAAACTTGAACTAAACTTGAAAGAAAACTTTAAGTCTGCCCCCACCACTTCAAAATCTTCTAAAATAGATGATACTGCTCTTATTGCTGCTGCTAAAAAGAAAGCTCAAAAGGCTTTACTGGGTCAAAAGTTGACAGCAGAAGAAGAGTCAACTGAAGATGACGTGGAGAGTGGTACTGGGTTTGAAGAGAGCAGTAATGATGAAAATGATGTAGAAGGGTTTGCTGAAGGTATGGCTTTGCTGGCTAGGCAGTTTAAAATGTTCAATTGTAATAGAACCAGCAAGCCATACAAAGGGAGTAAGAAGCCGAGTTCTAGGTATAAATAGCAAATCAGTCAAAGGTCCTAAATCTGAGTGTTACAATTGTGGGAAGGTTGAACATTTTGCTACTGAATGCTTGTCCAGGAAACCTTCAATCTCACATGCTAACTCTTTCTCAAAAGCTGATAAGTACAAGAAAAAGTACAAAGCTATGAAAGCTCAGATGAAGGAAAATGCAAAGACTGATAAGAAGGGAAAGAAGCCAGAAAAGGTTCTAGTTGCTGAGCATCATGACTGGGATGATGCCAGCTCTTCTTCATCTTCTGACAGTGATACTGATGATGATGATGCTGGTTATGCTTCTGGTAAAAAGCTGTGTTTGATGGCCAAGGAGGTCGAGGAGTCTGATCAGGATGATAATGGTAGTACATTTGTGTCTGATATGAGGGAAGCTGCCCTGAAAAAGGATTCACCTCAATGGAAAGCTAAAATGTTGTATAAGGTTGATAATTTTCGAACTTATACTGATGATGAAAAAGTTGAAATGTTTGACTACCTAAGAGTTGATCTATGCAGAGGCAGTAAACGTGAAGAAATTTTGAAAAATGATAATAAATCTTTAAATGATAAACTTAAAAGCAAAACTGATGAAATTAAGATCTTTAAGGATGAAGTTTCAAAACTTAAAAAACAAAATTTTGCTTTAAAGTCTCTTCACGTTGAGGCAACAGATGTTAAGAACCAGCTAAACGACCTCAAGAAGGTTGTTGCTTCATGGTGTACATCTGCTCAATGCACAGCTAAGTGTGTAAATGAGCAGGTGCCTGTCCAAGTTGAAGCCTTCTTTGCTGGTGACTATGCTGCTGCTGCTGCTCTTGCAGAAGTTACTTACATGGACCTCATTCTTAAAACTGATCCTGAAGCTGTCTTGCCAAATAATTTTGCCAAGATAGTTAAGGGTAAAAAGGTCTTAACAAATAAGTTTGTCAGACCTACAGAGACCCCACCACCGTCCATGAAAGAAATTTTGGAGGATGAAGTAAAAGCCAAGGAAACTAGTACTTCAATTGATGAAACTACTGATCCCTCAAACATTTACTATATGACACCAAAGGAAAGACGCATTAAAAAGGAAATCACTGAAAACAATCAAAGAAAGTCAAAAATAATTGATTCCCATTCGTGTTCCAATTCCACCAATGCTGAGCCAGCTGATGAAAATTGTACAGGTCAACCAGTAGCTACTGACAAGCCAGCAAAACGCAATACTGGCAAGTCAAAGGCAGTAATCAAGATTCACACGAATCGACCAGTATCAACTGACGAGTCAGTAACTTCCCACACTGGCTCATCGAACAACAAAGGCAAAGCAGTATACCATGATTATAGTACTGGTTCTAAAAGGAAAGCTGTCCTTAAGGGAAAAGCTAAAGTGAACCAAATTGTGAAATCATTTGTTGAGTCATCTATCACTGAGATAATGACTGTCAAGCTTGACCATCTCATAGCTGCCATATCTGAAAGCAGACCCGATCTTACTGCACCCATTTACTCAGTGTATGACCAGTCACCGATACCAAATGTGAGAAAATGCTACAAGTGTGGCAACAAGTTTCACTTAGCTAACCGATGTACTCTAACCCTAACCCCATCTATTGCAGCCTCTTCAAGCAAACCAGCAGACAGGAAGAGATCATCAAAGATGACCCTTCCAGAACCCATCCTTGGATGGGTTCCGAAAAAGAACTAATCTCTTAGTTACTATGCAGGGCATTCAAAACAAGCAAATCTGGTATCTCGATAGTGGTTGTTCGACGCATATGACCGGAAGTAAGTCCCTGCTAATGGACTATCAAGAAAAGGATGGTCCAGTTGTTTCATATGGAGATAATTCGTTGGGTTACACAAAGAGTTTTGGTACTTTAACAAATGAGAATGTTACATTCTCAAATGTAGCATATGTCATTAGGCTTAAACACAATTTACTCAGCATAAGACAACTGACAAGCAAAAATAAGATAGTTCAATTCAGAAGGAAAATTGGCACTATTTTTGATAAGACAAGGAAGCCACTGCTGACAGACAAAAGACATGAGAACATGTATCAAATTGACATGAACACAGCAGTCACAACAACTGATACTTGTTTTTTATTCAAAGGCAGCAGACAATCTCAAATAGTTATGACACAAGAGACTCTCATATCTCAACTTTAAAGATATTCACAAATTATCTAGTAAAAGTTTGGTGCCTGGGCTACCCACAATGTCTTATGTGAAGGACAGATTGTATACTGGATGTGAAAAAGGGAAGCATCACCATGCCTCATTTAAGTCGAAGCAGATTTCATCTGTTGAGAAACCATTTCACCTACTTCATATGAATCTTTTTGGTCCTGTTAATATAGCCAGCTGTAGTGGGAAGAAGTATACACTGGTGATTGTTGATGAATATTTCAGATACACTTGGGTATTCTTTTTGAAGCAAAAGAGTGAAGCTGCTGATGAAATTATCAATTTTATCAAAAGAATGGAACTACTGAATGGGCAACTGGTGAAGCATCGTAGAAGTGATGAAACAACCCAACCCGTACTCCGTACGATAAATTTTTTTTTTTATAAATATAATGCACATTTACGCGCCAATTAAATATGTAACCCATTCCACACGATTCGTCAAAACACACTACGAGTTTAATGTCTACAAAAAGGCACAAAGGCCATTAACGAATGTGATACAAGTTTGACCAACAACAAATGATAGTTTATAACCCAAATGACACTCGAGCATGGTTTGGGGCTAAACTACCCAAAACGTTCGGCCACTTCAAAAGCTATCCCAAAAGCACCCCCTGTCAACATAAAAGGGAGACAACTAATCCAACCGTATGCCCTTACCCTTGTCCAAGCCGGAACCTATAAAATGGTAAACAACGAGAGGGTAAGCAAGGCTTAGTGAGTGCAACAATTATACATACATATATATAACCTACTTACTTGCAAACACTTACCAAGTCCGCATACATACTAGTTACACAATTAGCATACCCTTCACATGTATAACGCTAAGTACCCCGATAACAAGACTAGTATAACAATAGCATATAACACAACAATACAATATGCTAAACACAAATATAACGATGATGTTCACAACATCCATAGTACTCGAGATCTCAAGGCTAGCCCAACGAATGGTATCGTCAACATCGAACTTAAACCCCATTCGCCTACATTAATGTGGTATCGTCAACACCGAACTTTAAACCCACATATGAGGTATCGTCAACATCGAACTTTAAACCCTCATCAAGTCACTACAATAGTCGTATGGCATCGTCAACATCGAACTTTAATTCCATACGTGAAGTATCATCAACAATGAACTTTAAACCCTCATCACTGAAGGATTTTCTTGTGCCCGAGAGATATAATAAATTAATGTGGCTTACATGTTGTGATCCAAGTCGGGTCATACCCAATAACAAGCTATCAACACTTTATGTATTTGTTTTGACAATCGGATCATTAAAGCAAATACACGACACTTGAATTTTAGAAATTGGTTTTCTAAAATAAATGCTAGATATAATTATTTGGATAATTATAAGTTACTACATGTTGTATATTATTTATATAGGTTATAAATAATATAAAGTGTATGTAACATATGTGTGTTGCATTTTATTTTATAAAAGGCTTATAAAATAAAATACTTACAACTAAATGCATGTATGTTTTATAAATATGTAATAAAATATAAAATAAATGGAAGGGGTGGGGGGCCATTTTTTTGAAGGCTCCTAGGTGCCAACCACCCTTCCTTGATTACTCCATATAATTATGACTAATACACATGCATTGGTGCAACTTTTAACACACTCTTTGACTCTAGCATTTTGAAAATAATACTTGCAATTTCCTCTCCTTTCTCCTCCCCTTTTTGGCCGAAATTTTGGAGCTTCTTCAAGGGATTCTTGGTTGATTTTTTGCAAGTAATTAAGTGTCTAAAATCCTAACCAAGTCTTGGGTGTTGATTATTGCTTGTGGGTATCAAAGATTTGAGGCTTCAAGTTAGAAGTTTTCTTCATCTACATCATCTTCTTCATCCTAGTTCTTCACCTCCATTTTGGAGTAGGTATAAACATCTAACTAGCTCTATTTACATTTAAGTGTATTTTCAAGACTAGATCTTTAATGGATTTCATATAAAAGGGTTAAACTTTACATGCATAAACTTGAAATTGCTTCCGCTTTATATATACATATACACACGAATTTATATGTAACAAAATGGGTTTGTGACTTTGTTTATGTATTGAAATCCATCAATGGTATCTAGAGCCAAAGTCTTGTTAATATGCTTCTTGTTTTTGGCTAGTAAACTCACTTTCTTTACAATCTACCAACATGCATGAAAGTAGAATGTAAAAATATTGAGTTTTGGTGGGTGTATGGTGATGGCCGAAATATTTGGTCCCAAAAATGGGTTTGGGATTTCAAGTTTTGGCCATGTTTGATGTTATGTTGTTGTTCACAATCGAGCCTAGGCCATGTGTTTGTTTGGTTGATTGATTTGGTGATTATTCATGGGTGTAATATTCATTCATATGGCTTGTAATTATTTTGTAATTTTGGTTTGTAAAAGTTGTAATTAATCTTGTATTTTGTATGTAATTTGTTCTATTTTGGTTTGTAAAATAGAATAGGTTGTTATTTCATTTTCTAGAAAAATTGTATTAGGATATGATTTTGTAAAATGAAAGTGAAGATTCATGAAGTTTTGAAGATTACAAGATTAAGTGGGAGATTTTGGTAAAATCTCTTACTTTGGTTTAACCCCTTAGGTGACATTTGTTTATTGGCTAAACAAATGTCTACCAAAATGGCTCTTGATTGTGAACACTTTGCTATGCATGTTTGTGTATGTTTGTATGTTTGGTTGCTACAAGATCATCACATGATTACACTTGCATAATACATTATAAAATGGTTATAATAAAACATAACAAAATGACACTAATAATTGGTTATTAGACTTGAATAAAATGGTTTATTTAAAAAGGTAATGAAATGGTTAAAACTAGTAATTGGTTACTAAAAGGCACATGAAAATGGGTTTTTCATAAACATACTACACACCAAATGCATGTTGGTGTATAGCACTTTGTTTTCTAAACTAGAATGTAGAAAACCTAAAATCCCTTTACTAATACAAGATAAACAAGTTAAACGCCATCCTTTTGTGAAAACACTTAGACATATTAGGAATCTCATGATGGGATAAAGGTCACCTAACCGTCATGAGTGAACTAATATGAATAAAGTACACTTTGCATGCTTGTGGGATAAAGGTCACCTAACCACTTGTATGTTAAGTCTACATGTCTACACAAGTAGGACGACTTGATTTGGGAATCATGAACTTAGGGTCACCGAAGCATGAGGAACAAATAGGCGTTGATGGGATTAATATGTCATGCAAAAGGATTGCATGATCCCATAACTTAGAAGTTGCAAAAGGATTGCAATTGTCATTATGACTACCTAGCTAAATCAAATGACGGGATAAAGGTCACCTAACCGAAATTTGATTTACCGTTGGATTCTAATATTTAATAAAACAAATTAAAAGGGTATTGTTTATTAAATCCAAATCGATACTTAAAAGAACTTTGTTGAATTTTGTAGATGGCCGCTAATAACAACAACAACATGAACAACGCACCACTTAACTTTAACAACCTATCGTTACGGTCTCTCCTCGAGAAAGACAAACTCAACCATACAAATTTTATGGATTGGTTCCGCAATCTTCGGATTGTCCTCAAACAAGAGGATAAAATGTATGTGCTTGAGGACCCCATTCCCGACCAACCGGATGAGAGTGATGTGGAGGCAATGGCCTCTTACGATAAGTATTGCCACGACTCCCTTCAAGTCTCATGCTTAATGCTTGGGACTATGATACCCGAACTCCAAAAGGATTTCGAGCATCATAGCGCTTACGACATGATAACACAATTGAAGGAGATGTTTCTCCAACAAGCACGTGTTGAGCGTTTCGAAACGGTTCGGGCGCTTCATGCTTGTCGTATGGACGAATCCCAATCGGTTTCATCTTATGTACTTAAGATGAAAAGCCTTATCGATCGTGCTAACCGTCTCAACCTTAACATATCTAATGAGTTAGCCACCGATCTTATCCTTAACTCCCTATCAAAGAGGTTTGATCAATTTGTAATTAATTACAACATGAATGGGATGGATAAGAGCATAGGTGAGCTTCATGGTATGCTTAGGACGGCGGAAACAAGCATGGGTAAAAGAGCTTTACCCGTGTTAGCAATCGATCAAGGTGGGTCTAAAGGTAACACCTCTAAGCCAAAGGTGGCTAAGAGAAAAGGACCCGTCCATCAAGGCAAAGGGAAGGGGAAGATGGTTACCCCAACCATCAACAAGGCCAAGAAGCAAAAGGTAGCCGAGAAGGCAAACCCCAAGGAAGACCCATGTTTCGGTTGCGGTGAGATGGGTCATTGGAAACGAAACTGTCCGGTCTATCTTAAAGAGTTGAAGGACAAGAGGGATGCAGGGCAAACCTCAGGTAATATATATATGGTATATATAGAGCTTAGTATTACTTCTTCTAATACATGGGTATTAGACACGGGATGTGGAACTCATATTTGCAATTCTTTGCAGGGGTTCAAAAGAAGTGATCATAAAGCGGGAACATCAAGTCTCTATATGGGCAATGGTGCAAAGGTGCATGTTAAAGCTCAAGGAGAATTTGTTTTGAAGCTTCCAAGTGGATTGGAGCTTATTTTAGAAAATGTTTTGTATGCACCGGATTTATGTCGAAACATTATTTCTATTTCTCGCTTAAGACAATGTGGTTTCAATGTTAATTTTATTGATAATGATATCCATTTTTCTAAAGATGATATATTCTATTTCAAGGCTACGCCTTCAAATGGAATTTATGAATTGGTTCATGATGATGCATCATCTAATAGCTCAATATACCATACTAGCACCAAGAAACTCAAAAGGGATTTGAGTGATTCCTATTTATGGCATTGTCGCCTTGGACATATAAACAAGAACCGAATGCATACACTTCAAAGGAATGGACTTTTGAAATCAAATGAAATGGATTCGTTTGATGTATGTGAATCTTGTTTACAAGGCAAGATGACTAAAGCACCTTTCAAAGGCACTCATGAAAGGGCTAAAGATTTATTGGGTTTAATACATTCGGATGTATGTGGACCCTTTAAACCCATAACTAGGAATGGTGAAAGATACTTTGTTACTTTCATTGATGACTTTAGTCGTTTCGGATATGTCTATTTACTAAGACACAAGGACGAAAAGTTTAAAGCATTCAAAGAATATCAAAACGAAGTACAAAATCAACTCAATAGGATAATCAAGGTACTTCGTACCGATAGAGGAGGTGAATACCTAAGCGATGCCTTCCAAGATCATCTTAGGAGTTGTGGGATCATCTCACAACTTACTCCACCCGGAACACCCCAACTTAATGGAGTATCCGAAAGGAGGAACCGAACCCTAATGGATATGGTTCGATCTATGATGGCTAGAAGCTCGTTACCTCTATCATTTTGGGGTTATTGTCTAAGCTCCGCGGCTCGTATTTTAAATATGGCCCCAACCAAGAAAGTGGAACGAACTCCTCATGAGATGTGGTTTGGAAAACCTCCTTCTCTTTCATACTTGAAAGTATGGGGATGTGAAGCTTATCCTAAGCGTTATGTAGCAAATAAGCTACATGCTCGATCCACAAAGTGTATCTTCATAGGATATCCCAAAGATGACATGGGATATTACTTCTATGATCCATCCGAGCAAACGGTATTTGTAGCTCGGAAAGCGGAATTCCTTGAAACCAAGTTCCTTATGGAAGGTGATGGTGAAAGAAAAATAGATCTTGTAGAGGTACAAGATCAAGCCGATGATACACAATTGGTTGACACTAGCACTCAACATGAGGATGCTGAAAATGATCAAGTGGATGATCAAGGTACACAAGACGTTCGAAGATCTAGTAGGATTAGTAATCCTCCCGAGAGATATGGGTTTCTCGTGGATGGTTGCTATACGGTTGATTTGGATGAACCGACAAACTACAAAGATGCTTTATCAAGGATAGATAAAGATAAATGGCAGGAAGCCATGAACGCCGAGATGCAATCCATGTATGAAAACCAAGTTTGGGAACTTGTTGAGCAACCTCCTAGCTCTAAGCTAGTTGATTGCAAGTGGATTTTCAAGATGAAAACCGACATACATGGAAACTTGGATACATACAAAGCTAGACTTGTAGCAAAGGGTTTCACTCAAACTCAAGGGGTTGACTATGATGAGACCTTCTCGCCTGTGGCAATGCTAAAGTCTATTAGGATATTATTTGCCATCGCTGCTCATTATGATTACGAAATTTGGCAAATGGATGTCAAAACCGCTTTCCTAAATGGATATCTTGAGGAAGATGTCTATATGGCACAGCCCGAAGGTTTTGTCGATCCGAAAAATCCTAAAAAAGTATGCAAGTTAAAGAAATCAATCTATGGGTTGAAACAAGCATCGAGAATGTGGAATCATCGTTTTAATGAAGAGGCAAAGAAATTTGGCTTTATTAAAAATGGTGATGAAGCTTGTGTATACAAGAAGGCTAGTGGGAGCTCCATAATGTTCCTTGTGCTATATGTGGATGACGTATTATTATTTGGGAATGATATAACCACAATGCAAGAGGTCAAAACTTGGTTAAAAAGTTGCTTCTCCATTAAGGATCTTGGAGAAGCACAATATATATTGGGGATTGGAATCTATAGGAATAGATCCAAGAGATTGATAGGCTTAAGTCAAAGTACATACATTGATAAGGTCTTGAAAAGGTTCAAGATGGAAAACTCTAAGAAAGGTTTGGTACCTATTCAAAGAGGAACCGTTCTCAGTTCATCTCAGTGTCCTATCACGAAAGATGAACAAGAGAGAATGAAGAAAGTCCCATACGCATCTGCTATTGGGTCTATCATGTATGCAATGATATGTACTAGACCGGATGTGTCATGCGCTCTAAGCTTGACAAGTAGATACCAGAATAACCCAGGAAATAGTCATTGGACTGCGGTTAAATGTATATTGAAATACCTTAGAAGGACTAAGGATATGTTTCTAATATATGGGTCTGGTGAGGAGGAACTCGTTGTAAAAGGTTACGTGGACGCGAGTTTCCAAACTGATCGAGATGACTCTCGGTCACAATCCGGTTATGTATTCATGTTAAATGGTGGTGCGGTCTCTTGGAAGAGTGCGAAACAGGAAGTTGTTGCGTTATCCACTACAGAGTCGGAGTACATTGCCGCCTCATTGGCAGCTCAGGAAGCTGCATGGATGAAGAAATTCATCGACGACTTAGGAGTGGTCCCTTCCATTCAGGACCCTCTTGAGATCTTTTGTGACAACGAGGGTGCGATTGCTCAAATCAAGGAACCTCGTGCTCATCAAAAGACTCGTCACATTGAGCGGAGATTCAACTACATTAGGGATGAGGTTGAAAAGGGAAAGATATGTATTCACAAAGTTCACACAGATCAAAATGTTGCGGATCCACTCACGAAGCTTTTACATGGGCCAAAACATGAGGGACATGTTTGTGCATTAGGGCTTCGACATTCTAGTGATTGGAATTGATCTACTTTATGTATTGTAACGGAACGAATTAGTTCAAACTCATTAATATAATTATGGTATTAATTTAAATTATGAGTCATGTTCCAATTTAGCATATTTTATCCATGAATAAATTATTATTCTAAATTCCGTAGTTGATCACATTTGTGGGAACAAGTGTGAGGTCTAGACTATTATGAACTTGGATTGGTTAACATTCAAATGGTGAATGTAGGGCAAGGTTGCAACCAAGGTTCATAGATATTTGTGGGACACAAATATTGGAAGACCCGCTCTCAAGATTACTATATGGAACCTTTGTGGTTGATCACATGTAATCTTGAGTAAAGGAGAATATCATTATATCCTCTGACCTGAGACACATATTGGGTTCAGATATTCACCGAATATTGTGCCTTGATTCTTTCCTTCGCTATTCTGAAACATGGTAGTACATAAGGGAGGTTTCAGGTATGGTACGAAGTGTAATGTCTAGGACGTATGTAGTCAAGATGGAATTTGTCCCTCTTATTCGTTGAGAGTCAGATGTCTAAGGCCTGACAAAGTTAAATCTATAAGAGAGTGATCATTCTATGTCTCTTGGATTTAACATGACATCTAGGGCAAAAGGATATATTGAAAGATTCACCTAAATCATATTCGAAATGGAAACTCGAAAGGGATGATGTTATTGAATGGCACTAAGTCATAACATGTTGGGGGTGATGGACGGTCGTTAGGTGGTATCTGTCACTTGCATTAATTCCTTATGTTTCTCGTGCAAGTGGGAGATTGAAGGATTTTCTTGTGCCCGAGAGACATAATAAATTAATGTGGCTTACATGTTGTGATCCAAGTCGGGTCATACCCAATAACAAGCTATCAACACTTTATGTATTTGTTTTGACAATCGGATCATTAAAGCAAATACACGACACTTGAATTTTAGAAATTGGTTTTCTAAAATAAATGCTAGATATAATTATTTGGATAATTATAAGTTACTACATGTTGTATATTATTTATATAGGTTATAAATAATATAAAGTGTATGTAACATATGTGTGTTGCATTTTATTTTATAAAAGGCTTATAAAATAAAATACTTACAACTAAATGCATGTATGTTTTATAAATATGTAATAAAATATAAAATAAATGGAAGGGGTGGGGGGCCATTTTTTTGAAGGCTCCTAGGTGCCAACCACCCTTCCTTGATTACTCCATATAATTATGACTAATACACATGCATTGGTGCAACTTTTAACACACTCTTTGACTCTAGCATTTTGAAAATAATACTTGCAATTTCCTCTCCTTTCTCCTCCCCTTTTTGGCCGAAATTTTGGAGCTTCTTCAAGGGATTCTTGGTTGATTTTTTGCAAGTAATTAAGTGTCTAAAATCCTAACCAAGTCTTGGGTGTTGATTATTGCTTGTGGGTATCAAAGATTTGAGGCTTCAAGTTAGAAGTTTTCTTCATCTACATCATCTTCTTCATCCTAGTTCTTCACCTCCATTTTGGAGTAGGTATAAACATCTAACTAGCTCTATTTACATTTAAGTGTATTTTCAAGACTAGATCTTTAATGGATTTCATATAAAAGGGTTAAACTTTACATGCATAAACTTGAAATTGCTTCCGCTTTATATATACATATACACACGAATTTATATGTAACAAAATGGGTTTGTGACTTTGTTTATGTATTGAAATCCATCAATCACAACACAATATACTCTAGTGTATGGTATCGTCAACAATGAACTTTAAACCCACACCCCACAAGTAAATAAATTATATACATACACATATAATTATTCCACTCACTTTGTCACAAGGATGATGATTTAGCACTTCCGAGCTTCAACGCAATGTACCTAAATCATTAAGTGCACATTCAATTTCACAACTAGTGGGATTAACCACAATACTCCCACTTGAGCATTTAATGTCCCAATTTGCATTAAATGACTCCACTACTCACAACCGCCCATAAATGGCCAAGACTCGACTTTAATTACTAAGACTAGTGAATTAAAGTCTATTAACTTCAATTAACACAAAACTTAGGGTAATCCATACCCATTTCATCCCATTAGGTCAACTAGTACATTTTGACCCATTTTAACTCACTTAAACTCACAATCAAGTCAAACTTACCCATTAACCCTTCTTTCATAAATCTTAAAGTGCATTAGTGACTAACAACACCAATTGACACTTACAACCTCAAATCACAAGGCCAAAACCCTAGATTATGGCTATTAGGGTTTAATTACAACAACATAACCCAAACTCACCTATTTTACCCTCAAATGGGTCATACAAATCACTAGTACCCAAAACCCTAGTCATTAACCAATAAAAACTAAAACTTAGAGTTAGAACTTACCGAGACTATCAACGCGTAGCTAGAGACACAAGGAACAACTTTAAATCTCGCTCCTAGGTTTGATTCACAAATCTCCAACTTCAAATCTCAAGATCAAGCTAGGTGGGTTTTGTGTTTTGGGAGAGAAATAGGAAATAAAATGGAAATGAAAATGAAATAAATGGATGTGTGGTGGAGAGTTAATGCTCCCACCAGATTTACATGTCAAATTACCATTTTGTCCCTCAAAGTCATTTAATTTAAGCTAAAACCGAAATCAAAACTGCAGGACTGTCGCAGTGCGACCTTAATCGTCACGGCGCGACACATAAAGGGAAAATATACCCTTCTTAAGCCAACTTCTGATCCCAATTTGCTTGTTATGCCGCGGTGCGGACCCAATTGTCGCGGCGCGGCCCAAGACTAGAACTGGACATCTCGGCCAACTTATACACTTTTCGATTTTATTTGATTCGCACACTTAAAACCCGCTTCCTACATTCGCCTAAACTTCAACAATAGTCTCATAAGACTTAACGCTATCAAAGCCCATGTATACACTTGTAGGCGCACACATTATCAAGTATATATATATATATATATATATATATATATATATATATAGATATAGATATATATATATATATATATATATATATATATATATATATATATATACATATCTACTCATATATCTATAATATTACGCATAATCTAGTGAGTTACAACGTACAAATGATTAAGTATGTACCTTTCGATACGTATGGGAAAATGGGTGTTACAACTCTCCCCCACTTGAATCGGAGCGCGTCCTCGCGATCCAAGCCGCATGACAAGAAGGGAGATAAACCAACACAAACTCTTCGGGCTCCCAAGTAAACTCGGAACCCTTACTACGGCGCCATTGAACTTTAAAAGTCCTAACCTCTTTATGTCTCAACCTTTTGACCTTTTCATCAAGTATGGCAATCGATTCCTCGATATACTCTAACTTATTATTTAGCTCAATCTCGTCTAATGGCACCCAAGACGAATCATCCGCAAGACACTTACGGAGATGAGAAACATGAAATGTATTATGGATCCCCGCAAGCTCTTCGGGTAATTCCAAACGATACGCGACTTCACCAACACGAGCTAAAACCTTGAGTGGTCCAATAAACCGAGGAGCTAACTTTCCTCGTTTCCGGAATCGAATAATACCTTTCCATGGCGAAACCTTAAGCATCACCATGTCACCTTCTTGAAATTCGATCGTTCGTCTACGTTTGTCGGCATAAGACTTTTGCCTATCTTGAGCCTTCTTCAAATGATCTCGAATCACATAAATCTTGCTATTCGTCTCTAAAACCAAATAGGTACTCCTGATTTCCTTTTGTCCCACTTCACCTCAACAAATCAGGGTTCGACATCTACGCCCATAAAGCATCTCATACGGTGGCATCCCAATACTAGTATGATAACTATTATTGTACGAGAATTCCACCAAAGGTAAGTGCTCATCCCAACTACCACCAAAATCAATAATACACGCTCGTAACATATCTTCCAAAGTTTGATTCGTACGTTTGGGTTGACCGTCCGTTTGAGGATGATACGCCGTGCTCAACTTCAGTTGCGTACCCATATCTTCGTGAAACTTTTCCCAAAACCGAGATGTAAAACGGGTATCCCGATCCGAAATAATAGATATAGGAACACCGTGTCGTGAGATGAGTTCCTTGATAAACAACTTAGCCAAGGTCTCTGACGATATCGCTTCCTTAATGGGAAGAAACAAAGCACTTTTCGTCAATCGATCAACTATAACCCAAATAGAATCAAATTGGGTTCTCGCTGTTTTAGGTAACTTTGTGATGAAATCCATGGTAATGTGCTCCCATTTCCATTTCGGGATTTCTAACGGTTGTAACTTACCATACGGCTTTTGGTGCTCGGCCTTAACTTGCAAACACGTGATGCATAGCTCAACATACTTCACAACATCACGTTTCATGCCCGGCCACCAATAATCTTTCCTTAAATCAAGATACATTTTCGTTGCGCCCGGATGAATGGAATACTTTGACTTATGTGCTTCATCAAGTAGCACTTGTCGATAATCACCCATCTTAGGCACCCACACTCTTCCTTTAAAAGACAACAAACCCCGCGAGCCCATAGTAATGAACTCCGATTGTCCCACAATTCGCTCTGCATGCTTGTTGTGAACGTAAGCCTCTATTTGAATCACACCAAGTTTTTCAAGAAAATCGTTAGTAATAATCATACGTAACAATCCCAATCGTAACGCTAGGTGATGACTCTTTCGACTTAACGCATCCGCGACCACATTCGCCTTGCCCGGATGATAAAGTATCTCACAATCATAGTCTTTTACCACATCCATCCACCTACGTTGATGATAATTCAAATCTCGTTGATTAAAGAGATATTTCAAACTCTTATGATCCGAATAAATCGTACACTTGACACCATACAAGTAATGGCGCCAAATTTTCAACGCATGCACAACCGCCGCCAACTCAAGATCATGAGTCGGGTATCTCGTCTCGTGTTCCTTTAATTGTCGAGAGGCATAAGCGATGACTTTACCTCTTTGAATTAGAACACACCCGAGTCCATTTAACGAGGCATCACAATAAACCGTCATGTCTTCCACCCCTTCCGACAAAACTAACACCGGAGCTTGACATAACTTTTCTTTTAACAAATTAAAAGCAATTTCTTGCTCGTTCTCCCAAACAAAACTCACGTTCTTCCTTGTCAATTTAGTGAATGAAGAAGCGATCTTAGAAAAGTCTTGGATAAACCGACGATAATAACCGGCCAATCCGAGAAAACTTTGGACCTTCGTAGGCGTAGTCGGTTGTCTCCAACTCTTCACCTTCTCTATCTTCCCCGGATCCACTTGAATACCGTCCTTGTTCATAATGTGGCCAAGGAATTGAACCTCCCTTAGCCAAAATTCATATTTCGAGAACTTAGCATACAACTTATCCTTTCGTAATGTCTTCAATACATCACGCAAATGACGTTCATGCTCGTTCATACTTTTCGAGTAGACTAGTATGTCGTCAATGAACACAATCACCAACTTGTCCAACATGGGTTGGCACACTCGGTTCATAAGATCCATGAATACCTCCGGTGCATTTGTAAGACCAAAAGGCATAACTACAAACTCAAAATGCCCATAACGCATTCGAAAAGCCGTTTTCTCTATGTCTTCCTCACGGACCCGCATTTGATGATAGCCGGACCGTAGGTCGATCTTAGAGAAATACGTCGCACCTTGGAGTTGATCAAACAAATCATCAATCCTAGGCAATGGATAACGATTCTTGATTGTCACTTTATTCAACTCCCTGTAGTCGATGCACATTCGCATACTACCATCCTTCTTTTTCACGAATAAAATCAGAGCGCCCCACGGCGAAGCACTCGATCGAATAAAATCCTTCTCAAGCAACTCTTGGGTTTGATTTAACAACTCTTGCATTTCCGTCGGTGCTAAACGATAAGGAGTTTTAGCAATGGGAGTAGCTCCCGGAACCAACTCAATGCGAAATTCAACTTGTCTTTCCGCTGGAACACTCGGTAACTCATCCGGAAAAACGTCTTCGAACTCACTAACCACCGGAATTTCACGAATGGGTGGTGACTCGTCACGAGTATCAACAACATGGGCAAGAAAAGCCATGCCACCACTAACAAGAAAACGTTGTGCCCGTGCAAAAGAACATATCGGCACAAGTCTTCTTCGTTTATCGCCGTGAATAATTAACTCTCCCCCACTTGGGGTCTTCACGCGGATAAATTTCTCATGGCATGCAATATCGGCTCTACTTCGATCGAGCCAATCTATACCAACAACGATATCAAAATCGCCCAAAGTCATAGGGATGAGATCAATTTTAAAGTGTTCGGCACCAAAAACAACGTCACAATTCTTACACACATCAACCACTAGCACCGTCTTGCCGTTCGCTATTTCGACTTCTACCGGATGACTTAACTTAGCTAACGGTCTATCAAGTTTAGGCACAAATTTTGGAGACACAAACGACAAATTTGCACCGCTATCAAAAAGAATCCGTGCCGGATTGGAATTAACCAAGAAAGTACCTGAGACAACTTCGTTGGATTGCTTGGCTTCGTCGTTAGTCATCAAATAGCTTCTCCCTCGAGCCGTACCCGCCGCCTTCTCTAGCCTTTTAACATCATCGTTGTTCAAATCGGGACACTCTGACTTTCGGTGTCCTTCCCTGTTGCAATTAAAACAAGTGAGCTTGTTTGTTGCATTTGGCTTCGGACAATCTCGAGCCATACCACGTACCCCACAATTGTAGCAAGTAGGGACAAAGTTCCCAAAACCACCGGTAGTGCCCTTCTTCACACTATTGACACTTTCGGAACCCTTTTTGTTCTTGTTCTTTTTATTTGAAAAATTCGAATGACTCGAACCTTCAAACTTTCTTTTTTGAAAAAGTGAAATCACTTTTTCTTGGAACCTCCGGTTCAAAACCCCGAGCCAACTCGTATAGCTCTTCAAAAGTCTTAGCCATTCCCCGACTAATCTTACCCTTGAACTCGTCGTTCAAAGTACGGTAGAAATCTTTCATTAACTTGTGATCGTCACCAACATATTCCGGGAAAAAGCGAGTCTTTGCCAAAAAGGTAGACTTGAGAGTAACCAAGTCCATTGAACCTTGTTGCAAATGATGCAACTCGTCCCGGATTCTATCAAGGTCGGAAGAAGTTCGGTATTCTTGGAAGAATTCCTTCTTAAACTCCTCCCATGTCAAGCTCATGCATTGCTCCTCACCGTATAAATTGATTTTATCGTCCCACCACAACTTGCCTTCCTCACGTAGCATGCTAGACCAATATCTCGTCTTCTTCTCGGGAGGACATTCCTCGGTACGAAAAGCTCCCTCGATATCGGAAATCCAACAAGTGCTTTTCAATGGATCCCTCACCCCTTTAAACATCGGAGGTTGAGTATCCTTGAAGTTTTTGTAGTGAAAATCCCGTCTTCCTTCACATCCTTCACCACGAGGATAAATGTTTCTAGCCTCTAAAGCCTCCTCTATTGAGGCTTTCATTCGATCGTTGATCATTTCGGTCACTTGTCCATCGACTAACTCTTGGAAGACCTTTCGGACATCGTCAAGAAAATCCTTCTTTAACTTTTTAAAGATGGCCTCAACCTTGGCCGTGAGTTCAACATCCTCACTTGTACCACCGTTATCATTATCGTGTCCGTTTCTCGTCTTCATTCTATAAAATGGAAAAGATTAAACGAAGAACGAAAAGACATAACATGTAAGTATATACATGTACACCACACTACTCCATCTCGCTCGACAATCGTTGTACATTACTTGTTTGACACGATTTGCACCCGTAACAACGGTAGCTAATCGTTGTTACGCGAGCACGTCGCATTAACTCGCTAGTACAACGTCCGTCTTGCTTGATGATTGCTAAACATAATACAAAACAATTAGCACAAGGTTAGTTCACATAAACCAAGGCACTAACAATTCCCTATTAGACCCAAAGTCCTACAAGTCCCGCATAAAGCGCTCACACAATAAAGTCCAAGTCTAGGCACCTATCTCAAGTCGCCTAAATCCCTTAGACCATGCTCTGATACCACTTGAAACAATCCAACCCGTACTCCGTACGATAATTTTTTTTTTTAAAAATATAATGCACATTTACGCACCAATTAAATATGTAACCCATTCCACACGATTCGTCAAAACACACTACGAGTTTAATGTCTACAAAAAGGCACAAAGGCCATTAACGAATGTGATACAAGTTTGACCAACCACAAATGATAGTTTATAACCCAAACGACACTCGAGCATGGTTTGGGGCTAAACTACCCAAAACGTTCGGCCACTTCAAAAGCTATCCCAAAAGCACCCCAGGTCAACATAAACGGGAGACAACTAATCCAACTGTATGCCCTTACCCTTGTCCAAGCCGGAACCTATAAAATGGTAAACAACGAGTGGGTAAGCAAGGCTTAGTGAGTACAACAATTATACATACATATATATAACCTACTTACTTGCAAACACTTACCAAGTCCGCATACATACAAGTTACACAATTAGTATACCCTTCACATGTATAACGCTAAGTACCACGATAACAAGACTAGTATAACAATAGCATATAACACAACAATACAATATGCTAAACACAAATATAACGATGATGTTCACAACATCCATAGTACTCGAGATCTCAAGGCTAGCCCAACGAATGGTATCGTCAACATCGAACTTAAACCTCATTCGCCTACATTAATGTGGTATCGTCAACACCGAACTTTAAACCCACATATGAGGTATCGTCAACATCGAACTTTAAACCCTCATCAACTCACTACAATAGTCGTATGGCATCGTCAACATCGAACTTTAATTCCATACGTGAGGTATCATCAACAACGAACTTTAAACCCTCATCACAACACAATATACTCTAGTGTATGGTATCGTCAACAACGAACTTTAAACCCACACCCCACAAGTAAATAAATTATATACATACACATATAATTATTCCACTCACTTTGTCACAAGGATGATAATTTAGCACTTCCGAGCTTCAACGTAATGTACCTAAATCATTAAGTGCACATTCAATTTCACAACTAGTGGGATTAACCACAATACTCCCACTTGAGCATTTAATGTCCCAATTTGCATTAAATGACTCCACTACTCACAACCGCCCATAAATGGCCAAGACTCGACTTTAATCACTAAGACTAGTGAATTAAAGTCTATTAACTTCAATTAACACAAAACTTAGGGTAATCCATACCCATTTCATCCCATTAGGTCAACTAGTACATTTTGACCCATTTTAACTCACTTAAACTCACAATCAAGTCAAACTTACCCATTAACCCTTCTTTCATAAATCTTAAAGTGCATTAGTGACTAACAACACCAATTGACACTTACAACCTCAAATCACAAGGCCAAAACCCTAGATTATGGCTATTAGGGTTTAATTACAACAACATAACCCAAACTCACCCATTTTACCCTCAAATGGGTCATACAAATCACTAGTACCCAAAACCCTAGTCATTAACCAATAAAAACTCAAACTTAGAGTTAGAACTTACCGAGACTATCAACGCGTAGCTAGAGACACAAGGAACAACTTTAAATCTCGCTCCTAGGTTTGATTCACAAATCTCCAACTTCAAATCTCAAGATCAAGCTAGGTGGGTTTTGTTTTTTGGGAGAGAAATAGGAAATAAAATGGAAATGAAAATGAAATAAATGGATGTGTGGTGGAGAGTTAATGCTCCCACCAGATTTACATGTCAAATTACCATTTTGTCCCTCAAAGTCATTTAATTTAAGCTAAAACCGGAATCAAAACTGCAGGACTGTCACGGCGCGACCTTAATCGTCGCGGCGCGACACATAAAGGGAAAATATACCCTTCTTAAGCCAACTTCTGATCCCAATTTGCTTGTTATGCCGCGGCGCGGACCCAATTGTCGCGGCGTGGCCCAAGACTAGAACTGGACATCTCGGCGAATTTATACACTTTTCGATTTTATTTGATTCGCACACTTAAAACCCGCTTCCTACATTCGCCTAAACTTCAACAATAGTCTCATAAGACTTAACGCTATCAAAGCCCATGTATACACTTGTAGGCGCACACATTATCAAGTATATATATATATATATATATATATATATATATATATATATATATATATATATATACATATCTACTCATATATCTATACAATTACGCATAATCTAGCGAGTTACAACATACAAATGATTAAGTATGTACCTTTCGATACGTACGGGAAAACGGGGTGTTACAAGTGATCATGGTACAGAATTCAGAAATGCTACATTGGAAGAATTTTGTGCTGACAAAGGTATTTCACAGAACTTTTCTGCTGTGAGAACACCTCAACAGAATGGTGTTGCAGAAAGAGGAAACAGAACTCTCATTGAAGCAGCAAGATCTATGTTGGCTGAGTCTGGGCTGAAAAATTCATACTGGGCAGAAGCTGTGATTACTGCTTATTTTACCCATAATAGATCTTTAATAGTGAAAAGACATCAGAAAACTGCTTATGAAGTTCTTAAAGGCAGAAGACCCTCAATTTCATTTATTCATGTATTTGGCACTTCCTGTTTCATTCTAAACAATATGGATCAGCTAGGCAAGTTAGATGCTAAGACTGATGAAGGTATATTTCTTGGATATTCCAACATGTCAAAGGCATATAGGGTTTTCAATAAAAGAAGGGGTTGTTTTGAAGAATCTATTAATGTTACATTTGATGAAACTGCCCCTACTTCATCTTCTGGTCAAGAAGATGAGGAGTTACTGTTTAAAGAGCCAACTCAGCAAGCTCTAGATGATGAAGAAGAACCAGCAGCAAATCCCTCACCAATCCATGTTGATGGGTTCTCTGATGATGAAATGGAACACTCTGTTCCATCTGTGTCTAAACCAGGTAGACCTACTGGCTCTACTGAAGTTTTACAACTTGAGCATAGGTCTACTGGTTCTGAAGGATCTCAAGCTGGTACTGGTTATACTCATAATGAACAGCTGTCTCCCACTGCTGCTCATTCATCAGAGCCAGCCGATGATCAAGATGCTGTGTTCCACAACAAGCTCACCTGTTCATAACACTAGATGGACAAAGGAGCATCCAATTGAACAAGTTATTGGTAATCTGGCCAGTAGTGTTAAAACAAGAAGACACGCGACCAGCAATTTTTGTATGCATGTAAACTTTGTATCTACCATTGAACTTACATGTCCTGAAGAAGCAATCAAAGATCCAAGCTGGGCAGGAGCTATGTAAGAAGAGATCTCCCAGTTTGATAGAAATAAGGTTTGGACTTTGGTACCTCAACCTGATGATGAAACTAAAAAGATCATTGGTACTAAGTGGGTTTTCGAAAATAAGATGGATGAAGATGGGATTGTGATCAGAAACAAGGCTAGATTGGTAGCTCAGGTTTTCAAACAGGAAGAAGGATTGGATTATGGAGAAACTTATGCACCAGCGGCTAGGATGGAAGCTATCAGATTGTTCTTGGCATATTAATGCGTGCGTGACAATACATCTTTTACCCTCTAAATTTATACAAGATTCAAACACTACAAATAAGCACACACAACTAACGAGCACTTAGAACCCGGTCATTATAGTAATTTAATGTAATTATTCGTTTCAAGTTCGTCCCAAGAGAGCGGTGTAAGTTGGATAATTGAAACTATTAATTGTCCTAGGGTTTGTTTGATTGGGGGGTTTTGATTAATATCAATTAACAACTAAAACTTGTGCAGTTAAATAAACCTAAATTAACAAAGTAGCAAAGTATTAAAGACTTAATTAAATTAATTAAGACGTGTTCACTTATCTAATCCTCTCTATGCTTGGCTTGCCCCGTTTTTTCTATTTTATTATCTCATAAGTTGTTGAACTATTAAATGTTAAAATCACTTCTAAACCTCAATTCGAATGATACTCCACGAATTCACATAAGCTTTGTATCCTAAGATCGAGTTAAGCATGATTTGGTCATTAAGATTGAGCTTGAGTTAAAATCACTTAAAACCCCCAACTATCGAAATCACTTAAGATATCGGCACTACTATGTTGACTAAAGGCCAATTGAAAACCAACCTAGATCAAGAACACAATCACTTGCATTTCCCTAGCTAGTTGTCTAGATCACCCAAGGTGTTGAAGCACACATTGATTCACTTCTCAAATCACTAAGAGAGCTACTCAACATATGTAATCAAAGTCAAGCCTAAAACAAACTCATAGTAATGGATCTTTAGACACCTCAACAACATATGATCATGTAATTCATTCAAACAACAATAATCAATTAATTAAGGGCATGTCTTATGCATTAGAGATTCATAGATAAGCAAACACAAGTGATTTAGCCAAACATAACAAAGATTACACTAGCAATAAGCATAAAAACATCAATAAATATCATCTTGAGTGATTACAAGTAATTAATTCAAAGCTAGATGAAGAAAAACAAAGATTTCAACTAATAAGTGCAAAATGTGTAAAGTAGAGTGGAGATTACAACCCAAAATGGAGAAGAAACACTAATATGGAGAATGGATGATATGAATCTATCACTAATCTTCATGGAATTGGAGTTGGGAGCATGAAATTGGGCTTCATCTTGATGGAATCATGATTGGAACCCTTTTAGGGCTCCAAAACGGCCTAAGGAACCAGCTCTCTAACTCAAAAACCCCAAATTTTCTTTTATAGGTCGGCTGAATTTTTTGGCTGAATTAGCACCAGGAGCGACGCTTTTGGAACAGGAGCGGCACTTTTGATCCTGTAGGAGCGGCGCTTTTGGCATAGGAGCGACGCTTTTGATCCTGTAGGAGCGGCGCTTTTGGTATAGGAGCGACACTTTTGGCTATTGATCTTTTTAACACACGTTTTAGCACATAGGAGCGCCGCTTTTAACCTTAGGAGCGGCGCTTTTGATCCCGGAACTTCATTTTCACTCCAAAACTTCACTTGGTTCATTTCTTAGGCTCAAGCCTTGAATATTTTGCATAAATTTGGACTTTTGGACTATTTTTGCCCTGAACCATCTTCTAACCAACATACTATCACTTAAGATCGATAAATCCCTCAAAACGAACAAATGGAGAAAGATATCGTGAGGATAAACATGTGTAATTCGTGCAATATCAAATCCCCACACTTAAGCATTGCTTGTCCTCAAGCAATATAGGATCAAGCACTCTAACTCAACCATCGATACCCAAACTAGTAGTCTCAAGCTCAAATGCAATAAAGATCAAACCAAACTTGCATTTCAAATGAATATGGCCAAAATGCAAAGTATTACCTCAAAGCACTTACCATTCTTCAAATCATCTCTTGAACTTGAGACTTGGGCAAACTCTTCAATCAACAATCAAAAATGATCTTCAATCTTCTCAAACTCAAACCTTCAAGCAATAACATCATTAACTTCAAACAATCTCTTCAACTAGAACTTCTTCAAGTCTTCAATCCTCAAATACTAACACAATCATATTTCAAGCCTAAGTCTACCCGAACCAATCATGTCCCCGGTCAAAGTCAACTTCATCTACGAGAAGGTCATCAAACACCAATCACAAAGTATCAAATCATTACAAACTCGAACTTGACCTCCTTGACCTTGACTAAATATGTAGGGTTCACGGGATAGCCATAAACTCATCAAACAAATCGATCATATCAAATATAAGCCTGCTCGAACAAACTCAAAGTGTACACAAAATATGTAAAATGCACCCCGAAATGAATAAGGGCCATGAAAATCGTACACATCACCACTAATCATGAAATGCATCGTGTAAAGTATACGCTTCTAAAAAAGAATGCTCACCTCATCAACCCGTGATGGCTATCCCTCTTCCACCTCCATGCCCCCAAAACATCTATTTTCATCAATTCCAAGAATGATCGTCAATTCCAAATATATGTCGTCAATTCCAATTGATAATCATCAATTCTAAGAATAGGGTTAAGGTGGGTGTGCCAAAGGTAAGGGACTGGGTACCCACCTTTATTTGGTTATCCGGGCACGGGGTAACCGACACTCATCAAACTTTCTATCACAACTCTATAGGTTCTCTCATAGTAGGGCGAAAGCATTGACGGAGGTTCGTGGAATTAGGGCCCCACGTGGCTAAATAAAAGAGTCCACCAATTCCAAATTTTTGAAGCACTAGGAAGACTTTAACTTCCTTTCAACAATCAAACTTGACTTGGGAGACTTTACTCCCAAGCTTGGAACAACATAACTTGGAAGACTTTACTTTCAAGTTTGGAAGACTTTACTTCTAAAACGAGATGATGCTTATCTACTTCCCAAATAACAAGCTTTTATGCTTATTTTTAGAAAAGGTAAGAAGTAGTTACTACCTTTCCGTTAATTGCAAGCGCAAGGGTGCCATAGCTTTTGGCTATGGGTTGTGTTGTCTAGCAACACTAGCACGAAGCCATTGCTCCTACAAAGGATAGCACTTTGTGAAGCTCGGTGGCTCCTCTTCCCACGGCACTTAGCATAGCTAAATGTAAAATGGTGTAGATTAGGAAGTCTCCTACACCAAGTGAATTAACCATTCAAGTTTATTTTTGAAACATGAGAGGGTGGACTTTAACCACCGAATTTTTGAAACCGGGAAGACTTTACTTCCCCCACGCTTGAATGGAACTTTAACCATTCAAGTTGAAACTTGGAACCAAAAATGAATGGAACTTTAACCATTCAAAACAAGGTAAGTTATGGCTAAATTTTGACCAAAACTTTTCAACAATTCAACAAAACACTTAGGAAAATTTTTAAAATTAGGTCATAATTTTGTTTAAAGTTAAGTCCACGAGAATTTATCTCTCCCCCCACACTTGAGATCATGTAATGCCCTCATTACATGGAATCAAAATAAAGTAATAAATTCGAGTGGGAAAAATTGGAAAAGAGATAGAAGTACCCGAGACTAAAGGCCATTTCCACAAGTAATTGTCAAATTGCATGAAGTTATCATCACATATCCGCATCGCCATACTTCCTTTAGCTTTGATTTTGATTAACGAGTCTTTATCTTGAATCGTCCCCATCTTCTCAACATTCCTTATCGGGGTGGTTCTCCCCCACACTTTATCGAACGACATGTGAAATCGGTGGAAAAAGTTCCACGAATCAAGAGAGTGAGCCAATCATTAACCCCTCGGGTGGTGTATAAGAACATAATAATCTTTTTCATTTGCATGAAGAAGATTGAACCAACCCAAGAGTTAATAATTGACTCTCTTCTAAACACGGTTTTGAAAACGATGTTCGCTTTCTTAATCGGCTCACACCAATAAGAATCATCAACCTCGGGTTGCAAAACCTCCTTAAAATCATCAATACCATACCCGAGAGGATTGTTATACACTTTGAAAGTTTCGGGTATGATATTCTCAACCTCATCTCCTTCATCATCATCATCATCATCATCATTATCCTTATCACAAACCTCTTCACCAACCACGAGTAGATTATCATAAACTTTAAAAACATTGGGCATTAGTAATGCTTCAATCACATTCATCATCTTCATCAAATTCATCATCCTCACAATCTTTATCCTCTTCACCGTCTTCACTCTCATCTTCATCATTGGTTATCAAAGATTCGGGTACTTGTGCAATCTTTACTACTTTGGTCTTGGCATAAAAGCTATCATCATCATCATCATCATAAAAGACCCAATTTCTTGACCAAGAAGTAGAGACTACGGGTGAGGTGGGTGGTGAAATGGTAGTGGGTACAAAATCTTCAAGTAAAGGGAGCATGGAACACACGGTTTTCTCTAAGCTTTGAAATGAAGCGTGTTGAATTTCTAACATTTCTCTCAAATCTCTTCTTACTTGAACTAGAGCCTCCATACGGTTAAGGTGGGTTCTCACAACGTTTGAGAATAACTCTAGTAAATTCGGATCAATCTCCTCTTGTTGTTGATTTTGAAATTGAAATTGAAATTGAGAAGAATCCCATGTTGAATCATCCCCCTCATAACAATAGTCCATTGGTTGATTCATAAAGTCAAAATTAGAAATAGGACCATAATTATAAGGTTGATCAATGGGGGCAAAATCATTCATGTAACTATCATCATAACCCCCATCTCGATAACAACCATCATAAACACTACAATAACCGTCCGGCTCAACATTAGCTTGCGAAGAATCCATATAACCGTTGTCATTCATACCCATGTAACCATCATTCATATACCCATAACCATCATTCATACCCATATAATCTTCATTGTTCATGCCCATGTATCGGTTATCATCATTCATTCTCAAATAACCATTATCCAAACCTATGTGACTTGAATGTCCCATCAATTGTTGATCATAATTTGCAATTTTTGACATCAAGTAGTCACACAAAGTATCATACTCTGCCATCTAGCTTAATCACACCACAAACAAACAAGCGTTTTCAGAATACAAGCAAATATAAACAAAAAGTAACTTTTGCAAGAATGAAATTCTTACAAAAGGATCGAACAACTAAAAGTTTAAACCAATTACCCAACTTAGCTAACCGGTCCCCGGCAGCTGCGCCAAGAAAGTGATGATGCGTGCGTGACAATACATCTTTTACCCTCTAAATTTATACAAGATTCAAACACTACAAATAAGCACATACAATTAATGAGTACTTAGAACCCGATCATTATAGTACTTTAATGTAAGTATTCATTTTAAGTTCGTCCCAAGAGAGCGGTGTAAGTCGGATAATTGAAATTATTAATTGTCCTAGGGTTTGTTTGATTGGGGGGTTTTGATTGATATCAATTAACAACTAAAACTTGTGCAATTAAATAAACCTAAATTAACAAAGTAGCAAATTATTAAAGACTTAATTCAATTAACTAAAACGCATTCACTTATCCAATCCTCTCTATGCTTGACTTGCCCCGTTTTGTCTATTTTGTTATCTCATAAGTTGTTGAACTATTAAATGTTAGAATCACTTCTAAACCTCAATTCAAATGATACTCCACGAATTCACATAAGCTTTGTATCCTAAGATCAAGTTAAGCATGATTTGGTCATTAAGATTGAGAAACCCCCAACTATCAAAATCACTTAAGATAATCGGCACTACTATGTTGACTAAAGGCCAATTGAAAACCATCCTAGATCAAGAACACAATCACTTGCAATTCCCTAGCTAGTTGTCTAGATCACCTAAGGTGTTGAAGCACACATTGATTCACTTCTCAAATCACTAAGCTACTCAACATATGTAATCAAAGTAAAGCCTAAAAAAAACTTATAGTAATGGATCTTTAGCCAACTTAACAATACATGATCATGTAATTCATTCAAACAACAATAATCAATTGATTAAGGGCATATCTTATGCATTAGAGATTCATAGATAAGCAAACACAAGTGATTTAGCCAAACATAACAAAGATTACACTAGAAATAAGCATAAAAACATCAATAAACATCATCTTGATTGATTACAAGTAATTAATTCAAAGCTAGATGAAGAAAAACAAAGATTACAACTAATAAGTGCAAAATGAGTAAAGTAGAGTGGAGATTACAACCCAAAATGGAGAAGAAACACTAATATGGAGAATGGATGATATGAATCTATCACTAATCTTCATGGAATTGGAGTTGGGAGCATGAAATTGGGCTTCATCTTGATGGAATCATGATTGGAACCCTTTTAGGGCTCCAAAATGGCCTAAAGAACCAGCTCTCTAACTCAAAAACCCCAAATTTTCTTTTATAGGTCAGCTAATTTTTCTGGCTGAATAAGCACCAGGAGCGACACTTTTGGAACAGGAGTGGCGTTTTTGATCCTGTAGGAGCCGCGCTTTTGGCATATGAGCGACGCTTTTAATCCTGTAGGAGCGGCGCTTTTGGCTACTGATCCTTTTAACACACGTTTTAGCACATAGGAGTGCCACTTTTGACCTTAGGAGCGGCGCTTTTGATCCTGGAACTTCATTTTCACTCCAAAACTTTACTTGGTTCATTTCTTAGGCTCAAGCCTTGAATAGTTTGCATAAATTTGGACTTTTGGACTATTTTTGCCTTGAACCATCTTCTAACCAACATAGTATCACTTAAGATAAATAAATCCCTCAAAACAAACAAATGGAGAAAGATATCGTGAGGATAAACATGTGTAATTTGAGCGATATCACATATGCTACTAAGATGAACTTTAGGGCATTCCAGATGGATGTTAAGTCTGCATTTCTAAATGGGAAGTTACAAGAAGAAGTTTATGTCAAACAGCCTCCTGATTTTATAAGCAGTAAATATCCAGACCATGTATACAAGTTAGACAAAGCACTTTATGGCCTCAAACATGCACCAAGAGCATGGTATGAGACACTTCATGTGTATCTCACTGGTATAGGTTTTAAAGTTGGAACAATTGATACCACTCTATTCTCAAAAGAGATAGATGGTGATCTCTTGCTGGTACAGATATATGTGGATGATATTATTTATGGATCTAAAAATGAGGAACATTGTCAATATTTTTCAAAACTTATGCCAAAGACATATGAAATGAGCTTACAAAGAGATTTGCATTACTTTTTAGGATTGCAAATTAAACAATTTTATGATGGAATTTTTATAAGTCAAGATAAATATATCAAAGATATGTTAAAGTAATTTGGTGTGACTTGTTTAAAAGATATAAAGACTCCAATGGCAACATCTATCAAAATCGATGTTGTTCCCAATGGTGAACCAGTCAATATCACTGAATATAGAGGTATGATTGGGTCCCTACTTTATCTCACAGCCAGCAGACCAGATATTATGTTTGCCACTTGTCTCTGTGCCAGATATCAAGCTAATCCTAAAGAGTCACATTTGCTAGCAGTAAAAAGGATATTTAGGTATTTGAAAGGTACTGCTAAACGTGGTATTTGGTGTCCCAAAGGCCAGGATTTTGAGCTAATCGGGTATTCAGATGCTGATTTTGCAGGGTGTAAAATAGACAGAAAAAGTACTACTGGTGGTTTCCAGTTACTGGGTGGTAGGCTAGTCAGCTGGACGAGCAAAAAGTAAAATACTGTGTTCACATCTCATGCTGAGGCAAAATATGTTTCTGTTGGTAGTTGTACTGCTCAAGTGCTGTGGATGCAAAGCCAGCTGAAGGACTATGATGTTCATGTTACAAAAACTCCAATCTACTGTGACAACACAAGTGCAATTGCTATTACCAACAATCATGTGATACATTCAAGGACAAAGCACATTGACGTTTGATATAACTTCATAAGGGATCATGTTCAAAAAGGAGATGTGGAGCTACATTTTATTTCAACATACCAACAGTTAGTAGATCTATTCACAAAGCCCTTAGTTGAGAAACGTTTTAACTATCTCATCTCTGAGCTGGGTATGCTTGAACTTTAAAATAAAAAGACAACTTTGTTGGTGTGCTGGTTCTACAACATGTAGGGCAACCCAGTAAGTCACAAATTCTTTACTTACTGCCTACATGTCAAACAATCAGCACAACAAGGTTTTTATATCATGATTACTCAATGTCTAAAATGAAATAATAAATAGCTCACAACATTAAATGATACCTTAAAACAGAAACTCATTTACTGCAAATGATTTACAATTAAATTTATAACATATTAAATGTAACAAAGAATGTTTGTATTTTATACAAACTTTATTTTGTGGTCTTTAACTTTATTTTGAATTAAAACCTGCTGCATTTAATGCTTAATGGAAGATATGAGTGCTCAAGCCGATTATATGTCATGTCAACAGTCTGTGTCCCCTCGAAAACGTGCCAGACTGTCACATCTGCCCACGCGCCTGCAGATGACAGTTGTCATCTTTCTCTCTCCTGCACTTTTTCCACCAATCCGAAAGGTTAAATAAGGCAATACATTTCTCATAATAACCTTCGGTTATTAACTCTTCAATTTACCTTTCAAAAACACACTCTTCTCTCTAAATCCACAAATTTTCAAATCATTCATACATTCATCTTCAACAAAATCATCAATGGCTGACCAACAACAATCACCACCCATCGAAAACCAACCGGAGGAACAACAACAACAACCAGAACAGCAACCTCCTCTAGTCATAGAGGAACAGGTTGAACAGGGACCATTGTTCAATCTTCACCCGAACCTGATCAGGGCTGCTAATGCACCAGATCCTGCACTCATTCGCCTATCCAGAGGCAATGCTACTCATGTCCTTTCAATTCCAAAATCCAAAGCCAACATGAAACAACCCAACCCGTATTCCATACGATAAATTATTTTTTTTTATACAATACACATTTACGTGCCAATTAAATATGTAAACCATTCCACAAGTTCCATTTAAACGTACAACCATTTAAATGTTTACAAAAGGCTCGAAGGCCATTAATTAAGTGTATTACAAGTTTGATCCACTACAATGATAGTTTATAATCCAAACGACACTCGAGCATAGTTTGGGGCAAAACTACCCAAAACATTTGGCCACTTCAAAAGCTATCCCAAAAGCACCCCTTGTCAACACAAACGGGAGACAACTAATCCAACCGTATGCCCTTACCCTTGTCCAAGCCGGAACCTATAAAAATGGTAAACAACGAGAGGGTAAGCAATGCTTAGTGAATGCAATAGTTATACATACATATATATAACCCATCTATTTGCAATCACAAATACCAAATACCTCGCACGAACATGTAACTCACATAGCAAGTCAATCATACCCGAAATACCAACAAGTCGTACATTGACACCAAATCTCATTAGCATATACTCAACACCATATATATATATATATATATATATATATATATATATATATATATATATATATATATATATATATATATATATATATATATATATATATATATATATATATAATGCTAAATGATCACAACACAATATGGTTAACCATGACGCTATGGTGCTACCGGCACGTGGTTCACACCATACGCATTTGAGTCTCACTCTTTTATAGTGCTACCGGCACATGGTTCACACTTTGACGCTACCGGCACGTGGTTCACGCCTCACTTTATAGTGCTACCGGCACGTGGTTCACACTCGATGCTACCGGCGCGTGGTTCACATCCTATATTCGTCACATACATGTTATGGCACTACCGACACATGGTTCATACCATAACATTCACAAATAAACACGCCATATACATGAACGTATAATTATTCCACTCACCTTATCACAAGGATGATGATTTAGCACTTCCGAGCTTCAACGCAATGTACCTAAATCATTAAGTGCACATTCAATTTCGCAACTAGTGGGATTAACCACAATACTCCCACTTGAGCATTTAATGACCCAATTTGCATTAAATGACTCAACTACTCACAACCGCCCATAAATGGCCAAGACTCGACTTTAATCACTAAGACTAGTGAATTAAAGTCTATTAACTTCAATTAACACAAAACTTAGGGCAATCCATGCCCATTTCATCTAATTAGGTCAACTAGTACATTTTGACCCATTTTATATTTCTTAGATTCACAATCAAGTCAAACTTACCCATTTACACTTCTTTCATAAATCTTAAAGTGCATTAGGGACTAACAACACCATTTAGCACTTACAACTCCAAATCACAAGGCCAAAACCCTAGATTGTGGCTATTAGGGTTTCATTACAACAACATAACCCAACCTCACCCATTTTACCCTCAAATGGGTCATACAAATCTCTAGTAACCCAAACCTTAGCCTTTAACCAATTAAAACTTAAAACATAAAGTTAGAACTTACCAAGACTATCTTCTCGTAGCTAGTAACAAGGAGAACAACTTTAAATCTCGCTCCTAGGTTTGATTCACAAATCTCCAACTCCAAATCTCAAGATTAAACTAAGTGGGTTTTGTGTTTTGGGAGAGAAATTGGAAAGAAAATGGAAAAGGAAATGAAATAAATGAATATGTGGTGGAGAGTTAATGCTCCCATCAGATCCACATGTCAATTTACCATTTTGCCCCTTAAAATCCCTTAATTTGAGCTAAGTCCGACACCAGTTTAGCAGAACTGTCGCGGCGCGGACTTAATCGTCGCGGCGTGACACATAAAGGGAATATAGGCCTTCCTTAACCCACTTCCTGATCATGGTTCGCTTTATATGCCGCGGCACGGACCCATTTGCCGCAGCGCGGCGTTTGCCTGAGCCTGGTCACTTCGACCATTTAACACAAAACGATGGTTCAAACAACTAGCACACCTCATTCACACTTCCTATGCACGCCTAGCTTCAACCTTAAGTCTCGCACGACTCAACTCCATCTCGACACATTATAAATACTCATACGCACGCACTCACGTATATAAATATAATTATACATTTACTCAAAAACTAACACTTTGGCTCATTTAATCACATAAACGAACATGTATAATCGTGCTAATAATATAGTTTGTACCTTTAAATATATACGGGAAAAACGGGATGTTACAACTCTCCCCCACTTGAATCAGAGCGCGTCCTCGCGATCCAAGCCGCATGACAAGAAGGAAGATAAACCAACAAAAACTCTTCGGGCTCCCAAGTGAAGTCGGAACCCTTACTACCTCTTGAACTTTAAAAGTCCTTACCTCTTTATGTCTCAATCTTTTGACCTTCTCATCAAGTATGGCAATCGGTTCCTCGATATACTCTAACTTATTATTTAGCTCAATCTCGTCTAATGACACCCAAGATGAATCATCCGCAAGACACTTACGGAGGTGGGAAACATGAAATGTATTATGGATCCCTGCAAGCTCTTCGGGTAATTCCACACGATACGCGACCTCACCAACACGAGCTAAAACCTTAAACGGCCCAATAAACCGAGGAGCTAACTTTCCTCATTTTCGAAACCGAATAATACCCTTCCATGGCGAAACTTTGAGCATCACCATGTCACCTTCTTGAAATTCGATCGTTCGTCTACGTTTATCGGCATAAGATTTTTGCCTATCTTGAGCCTTTTTCAAATGCTCTCGAATCACATCAATCTTGCTATTCGTCTCTAAAACCAAATCGGTACTCCCGATTTCCTTTTGTCCCACTTCACCCCAACAAATCGGGGTTCGACACCTACTCCCATAAAGCATCTCGTAAGGTGGCATCCCAATGCTAGTATGATAACTATTATTGTACGAGAATTCCACCAAAGGTAAGTGCTCATCCCAACTACCACCAAAATCGATAATGCACGCACGTAACATATCTTCCAAAGTTTGATTCGTACGTTCGGTTTGACCGTCCGTTTGAGGATGATACGCCGTGCTCAATTTCAATTGTGTACCCATATCCTCATGAAACTTTTCCCAAAATCGAGATGTAAAACGAGTATCTCGATCCGAAACAATCGATATAGGAACGCCGTGTCGAGAGATGACTTCCTTGATAAACAACTTAGCCAAGGTCTCCGACGATATCGCTTCCTTAATGGGTAGAAACAAAGCGCTTTTCGTCAGTCAATCTACTATAACCCAAATCGAATCAAATTGGGTTCTTGCCGTTTTAGGTAACTTTGTGATGAAATCCATGGTAATGTGCTCCCATTTCCATTTCGGGATTTCTAACGGTTGTAACTTACCATACGGCTTTTGGTGCTTGCTTTAACTTGCAAACACGTGACGCATTGCTCAACATACTTCACAACATCACGTTTCATGCCCGGCCACCAATAATCTTTCCTTAAATCAAGATACATTTTCGTCGCACCCGGATGAATGGAATACTTTGACTTATGTGCTTCATCGAGTAGCACTTGTCGGTAATCACCCATCTTAGGCACCCACACTCTTCCTTGAAAAGACAACAAACCATGCGAGCCCATAGTAATGAACTCCGATTATCCCACAATTCGTTCCG